>NC_026002.2:29900257-30000084 GCF_000442705.2 Elaeis guineensis
TCTATTTGTTTTCCACCCTTTCTGCTTTATTCTAGTTCTACTTCCTTGCAACTATTCTTTCCCCATCTACCCAGTTCCATCCCCCTCAAGGTGGAGATGGGAGCAAAGAGAGAGGTGGAAGAATAGACATATTGTTATTTGCTAATCATTCAACAGCCTATACATAAACATCAACAATTCCTGATCAAATGCTTGCTCCATTTGTTAGAGAACTTAATTACTTGCTTGCTCGATGTAGTTGTAGAACTACTAAAATTCCAAAATATACATACACTACTGTGGTATATATGTAGTATGCTGCCTTTTTTTTTTTTTTTTCCTGAAAAAAAATGTCAAACTGTGGTATGTGGTATTGGTTGCTCATCCATTCTCCTTGATGGTTAAGTTGAAAGACCTAAGATATCCTGCACACTAGTGCGATGGGTCCATATTCATTGCCAGCATGTGAACCACTTATCAATGCTATCATATTTATCTACTACTACTTTATGAAAAGAGTAGAGTAGCATCATGATGTTTTTATACTCTCAACCCTTTATGTTTAAAATTTTCTTTCTCATGTTGATGCAAAATTAGAACTGCCTGCATGTTATTTTACTAATATTCTCTTTTTCCTTTCTAATTGTAATGGTTAAGATCATTTGTTTCAATTAAACACCATTAGTTAAGGCAATTCATACATGTTGCAATAATTAAAAACAGGTCGCTTTTGTCTACTACTATGCTTGAAAGCTTCATTTTCTAAGCAATGGGAAGCAGCATATAGAATCTTGTAATTAATAATAGAAGGCTCCCGGCTGCTCGTTCCTACCTTATTTTGTTCAAAAAATAGTAAATCAGTTACTATCTGTTGCGGTCAATTCTCTCGTTGCCTGATCATCGAAAACAAGCACCTGCAAGAGAAGTCCACACTGACCAGAGATGCCTCCGACGGGGACCCTCCGACGGTCAAATCAGAGAGGAGACTAGGCAACAGTAGAAAAGAATCAGGAGAACTCAGCGAGAGAGAGAGTGAGTCCAGAGATTTTTGAAAGAACCTCCTCGCAGCACTGTTGCCTTCCCCATTTTATAGTAGAGCGCGGCGTAGAGCCGTCATTAATGGCGCAGACAACTAGGGGAGTTGTCAAATCGTCGGAGGCTGTCAGAGTCACCGCGGACTGTCAAGTCACCGTGGGTTGTCAAATCACTGGGATTAATCTATATTCTTGGCAGGACAATATCCCAGGGCGGCTATGCCGCATGCCCTTGTCAGGACGGCGGCCCTCAGTAGTCGTACGGTGTTTGAAGGAGCCGACCGACCATACGTCGGCATTTGGTTGTGGGATGTCGGGTGAAGACCCAGGGACATTGTCGGCTGGTCTGGTGCATTGCGAAAATCGGACATCGGCCACCATCCCCGCCTGACAGTGAGTCGGTAGAGTCGGGCTCCACCGTTCGGCTAGTCAGGAATAGAATAGGTCCGTCCGACCGACATACCCTCGATCGGACAGTGTCGACAGTCGTCGGTTGGTGCGGTCGGTAGAGTCAGACGTCGGTCAGACGGGCCCGAGAGTAAGTCGGTGTGAAAGGGATCGGTCGGTATATCCCAACAGTTGCCCCCCCACTCCTGAGTCGGATGTCTTGCTGGCCAACGTCTTCGCGTGGGCGGCGGCTTCGGACGAAAGGAGTGGATATCCATCACATCATGCTCCGACTCTGACGACCGTACCAATGATCGGTCCGATGCCAGACGTCTTACGGGTATCAGGCATCCCATCGGTGTCAAACGTCCCATCGGGAACAGAAACCGCCATTTTCGCCGTCTCCTCGGGAATGCAAACCGCCATGATTTTCTCGCCACGTGGCAGGGGGCCATTGGGCCAAACCCGTTCAGGCGGATGGAGGCGACGTGGCCTGATCTGGGACAGCTGCGTCGAATCATCAGACCGAGAGAAGGCCCAGATGCCGCCACGTGTCACGATCTGGGAGATCCTCGTTGGGCGTGCTCTCATCCCGACCGTCGAGGGGCACTATATGTATGGGGCCACCTGCATCCAAAACTTCACTTTTCGTAGCCTTGTTGCCGAGACCCTGGCCGAGTGGTCCCTTGTCTCAGGTAGTTGTCCCCGCCTCCCCCCTTAGAAAGTTTTCCAGAGGCTTTCGTCCTTGTCTTCTTCGCTTTTTTGGAATTTTCTTCCTTCTTCTTCTTCATCCTTTGGCCTTGGTTCTAGCATCATGGCCAGAACCTCCCCGCAGGAGAGTCGGTCGGGTTCCCCGATCGACGATTCTCGATCGACCCCGGAGGTGGAGATCTCTTCACTTTCGAGGCCGAACGTCGATCGGCTCCGGGAACAGTACAGCATCCCGGAGTAGTTTCGGCTGTTCGCCCCTGGGACCGACGGTCGGGTTAACAACCCGCCCCCGGGCCAAGTGGCTTTCTACGTCGAGGACCTCTGGGCCGGTCTTCGCTTTTCGATTTCGGAGTTTGTCTGAAACGTACTGGACTATTACAGACTTTGTCCGATGCAACTGGCGCCGAACTCAGTCCGGCTGATAGTCAGTTTTGTTCTGTTATGTCAGCTTTTACCGACCAATCCTCGTATTTCGCTCTTTTGAGCATTTTTTGTTCTCTGACCCCATCCAAAAGCCCGAGGGTGGTAGTTTTTCAACCCTCGAAAGGGTCTTTCCTTCATCACCGGTCTTCCATCGTCAATCCATGGATGGAAGAACCAGTTCTTCTTTGCTTCTTCTCCACTTCCTTAGGGGTTTCCTTCCCGTTGGGGGGACCCCCGAACGCAGCTGAATGAGAATAGTCGGATGGAGGATGGGGACCGAGAGGATTTTCACCATTTGAAGGATATCTCGGTGCCAAAACAGAAGGAGCTTGTCATCGAGCAAGCTTTGTATGACGTCGGTCTGAGCTCGGTTCCTCATTTAGGTCTGTTTTTCTTTTTCTCTCTCTTTTTTCTTCTTCTCTTTTTTTTTTTTTTGCTGGTGCTGATCCTCTGTTGAAATTGCAGGCATGCCGCTGAGGGTGAGGCTGACGGAAGCTGACGTTCGGCAACACATGGCACGGAAGAGGCCGGCGCACGGAGCCGAACCATCGCGGCCTCCCAAGAGGCCTCAGGTAGCATCGTCGAGCGAGCCTGCGGCGACGGGGGCACAGCTCAGCTCCGAACAGGCATCGGACCGAGAGCCGATCATCGTGCTGTCGATGCCGACGGTGCCCACTGAAGCCCCGTCTGAAGAACGGGTGGCCGAGGGAGCAGCCCCATCCGAGGGACAGGCGACCGAGGAAGCGGTCGAAGATGTGCAGGCCGCACAGCCGGCTGAAGAGGTTCGGGCAGAGACACGCAAGCCCGAACGATCTGCATCGGCGGCCGTCGCGGCCTCGGGAGGGACCCAGTCGGGCTCAAGCCTCCCTTCTCTTTTTGACGTCAGGGCCTGGGTGTCCGAACGAGGGAAGGCCCCAGCGGCGCCAGGCGACGACAGAAGGTCGGCCGGCCGTGGTGCGTCGTCCGACGCCCCGCTTCCCGAAGGAGCGTCGGCCCTAGCCAACCATGACTTGGCCAGGAGGTTATGCCAGACGACTATCCTTCCGGCCGATCATGAGGTCATGAAGAATCAGCGGGTGACCAACATGCTTTCTTCCTTCTATCCGACCATGATCCGGGTAAGCTTCTCTCCTTCACTTTTCATTTTCGTCATTGCTTTCTATCGGTTCGGTCTTCTGACGGTCGGCCTGTTGTTTGTAGCTGATTTACAACATATCCGAGCTGGAGGCCGGATATCAGAGGTTCGATGATCTCCGGGTGGCCTGGAAAGATAAGGCCGCGACCGTCGAGGTCGAGAAGGCAATAATGGTCGACCAGTTGAAACAGTTGGTTGACCGTGAGGCCCAGCTCGAAGAGGAGATCTCCCACCTTACCGAGGAGGTCTCCCGCCTTACCGACGCCCTGGCCGCCTCGGGGACCGAGCTGCAGTCGGCTCGCGAGGAAGCCAAGCGGAAGTCCCGCACTGTTCGCCGGCTGCGTCGCGAGCGGGATGACTACGTCGGCGAACTCAAAGCCGAACGCGAGCAGCTCCGAGTGAGTTTGGGCAACCTCATCAAGGCCGAGAAAAATTTATTCTCCGCTCAAGCCGATGCAGACATAGCGAGGGCGGAGGCAGAGTCAGCGAAGGAGGCTATA
The DNA here is from genome assembly GCF_000442705.2 of Elaeis guineensis. Taxonomy (NCBI): domain Eukaryota; kingdom Viridiplantae; phylum Streptophyta; class Magnoliopsida; order Arecales; family Arecaceae; genus Elaeis; species Elaeis guineensis. Next base: position 29,904,427 of record NC_026002.2, read on the forward strand.
GGTCGGGCCGTGGAGGACTTCCGCGGCTCTGATGAATATCGGGAGGAACTCTTGGAGAGCGGTTTCCTCTCGTACCGAGTGGGGTACGAGGATGCCCGAGAAGCGATCCAGGGCCTATACCCGGAGCTCGATCTCAGCAGTGTCGTTCCCTCAGGGTCGGAGGACCAAGTCACGGAAGAAGTGGCCGATCCATTGTCGGGAGATCACACTGCCGTGGAGGAAGCCATCCCGGACCGGGTTGCCGAAGGTGAGACGGCTCCGACCCTCGATGCTACTTCGGCCCAAGTGGACACGCCGACCGCCCCCGGACTTCTCCCATTAGAGGAAGCTGACTCCGGTGAGTAGTCGGAGCATCTTTGTTTTTGCTTTTATTCAGTATACTTGTAATCGGTCTTCGACCTAATTTTGTAAATTCAGTTTATGCTTAAATAAAATTGAAAATTTTTTTGACTTTCTCTCTTACTTTTCATTTCCTGAAATGAGTCTTGGAATGCATGTTTCGCCGAAACGCCCTCGAACGTATAAGTCGTAGGCCCGACGTACCTAGCTAGGACGTTCGATAAGATCCCAGGTAACTAGCTGGGACAGTCGGTAGCGGCGCCATGGTAAAGGCAGAGCGAGCTCCAATTTTAGATCGGTCTCCCGACTGTCGTATGACCCGACAGTCGAGAGTTTAAGTCGAGCGCCCGTTGCCCAGACTTGAGTCGGACATATTCGTCGGGTGTCATCCATCCTTCAGGCGTAGCTCTTCGACCCGATCATCTTGTAGAGTCTGATAGTTGAATAGTATCCGACGTATTTGGTTGATGACAAGTCAGTCATCCATTGCCCGATTCTTTATCGGGCGTATGCGTCGCGACGTGCGATAAACGGTGGTAAGCCGAATACCCTTCGATCGGTCGTGACCTGGTCAGTATGTCGTGAATGCGATGTTGGTCGCGTTGGCGTTTTGCCATTCTTGGCTGGAGCCAAGTCGGCAAGTTAGCCAGTCGCCTTGCTCGGGAGCTGGCCGCGGAAGGGGCGTGGCTTCAACTTAGGGGGGTTTTTTCATCGTCATCACCGACCTTCCACCAATCATAGATATATCGGTCATCGTAAGTGTTCGACACGTCGTCGGCGATTGGGCCACAGATTTCCAATGGAATGTTGGGCCCAAGTTGTGGCGTCGGGGCTCGTACTACTAGCAAGCGCCGACACACAGTTGGAGAGCTGAGATTCTAGACTCCGAAGTTTTGAAGCTGAGTTTGTATTCCGAACAAGAGCACACAGAGTTTACTAGTAGTACAATCTCAGATTGTCGACATTCCAAGTTTAGAGAATGGCAATTCCTTCTAGAGTCTCCAGTCGGTAGGCTCCTGGCCCGTAGATGTCCGCTATCTTGTAGGGCCCTTCTCAATTCGGAGCTAATTTTTTTTGGTCTAGAGGCTTCGAAACTTCTGCCTTTCTTAAGACCAGATCCTTAGGCCTGAAAAGCTTTAGCTTAACCTTAGCGTTGTAGTATCGGGCCACTCTCTGTCGGTAGGAAGTCATGCGGAGTTGAGCTTCGTGTCAGAGTTCGGGTAGGAGGTCCAAGTCGGATCTCCGACACTCAGAGTTGCCCGGCTCGCGGTACTGCTCGACTCTAGTCGATGGTAGCCCGATCTCGAGTGAGATCATCGCCTCCGTCCCATAGGCCAAGCAGAAAGGAGATTCTCCGATCGGGACATAGGGTGTCGTTCAGTACGCCCATAGGATGAAATTCAATTCTTCGACCCAGAGGCCTTTGGCTTCATTCAGTCGGATCTTTAGTCCATGCAGAATGGTTCAGTTGGTCACTTCGACCTCGCCGTTGGATTGTGGGTGCCCGACTGAGGTCAGTCTATGCGTGATATGAAATCTTGCACAGAACTCTCGGAAGTCTCGGTTGTCGAATTGTCGCCCATTGTCGGTGATAATAGTGTGCGGTAGTCCGAACCTGAAAATGATGGACTTCTGGATGAAGTCTTCCATCTTTCGCTTGATGATTTGTGCTAGAGGTTCGGCTTCTACCCACTTAGTGAAGTAGTCGATTGCGACGACTATGAACTTCTTTTGGTCGGACGTCGGAGGAAAAGGACCAAGTATGTTGATTCCCCACTGGGCGAAGGGCCACGGGGCGACAATGGGAGTAATTTGGCTGGCTGGTCGGTGTTGTATGTTGGCGTACCTCTGGCATGGCTCACACCTTCGAACCAACTCAGCCACGTCCTTTCTCATGGTGGGCCAGTAGTAACCCTACCGTAGGACTTTGCAGGCCAAAGATTTGTCCTCCAAGTGATTTTTGCAGATCCCTTCATGTACTTCTCTGAGCGTTTAGTCTGCGTCAGTCGGTCTCAAGCACCTGAGTAAGGAAAGAGAGAATGATCTTTTATAGAGTCGGCCATCCATTATCACGTATTGGGAGGCCACCCATCGGAGTCGTTTGGCTTCCGTGGGGTCTTCAAGACTGGTTTCATCGGTCAAATACCGAACGATCGGATCCATCCAGCTTGGTTCGGTCGTCAGTTGCAGCACCTCTTCGACCCTGTCGATGCTCGGCTACTCGAGACTCTCCACCAATGTTCGACCCAAAGCATTGTAGGCTGATGTCGCAAGCCTGGAGAGTGCATCGGCCCGAGCGTTCTCCGATCTGAGAATGTGGGAGATCTCAAAATACTTGAGGTGTGCCACGAGATCTCTCACCTTCTGGAGATATTTTGCCATGGTTGGGTCTCGCACCTCAAATTTGTTTTTAACTTGCCCCACGATCAGCTGAGAGTCGGAGAAGACTCTAAGGCTGTCGATCCCGAGCTCCTTCACTACTCTCAAGCTAGCGAGGAGCGCTTCATACTCGACTTGATTATTGGAGGCTTTGAAGTCAAACCGGAGGGCGTACTCGGTAACCACTCCCTCTGAGTTGGTGAGCAGGAATCTGGCCCTGCTCCCTCGAGCGTTGGAAGCTCCGTCGATGTGCAACACCCAAGTAGACCCGGGATCAGGTTCGAAGATTGCAACTTCTCCGGAGCTTCCGCCTTTCGATCTTTGGTCGATTGTCGGGCACTCCACAATAAAGTCGGCCAAGACCTGGGCTTTCAAGGCTGGTCGTGGTCAGTACTGAATGTTGAACTCACTCAGCTTCATTGCCCATTTCGTCAGTCGTCCTGATATGTCGCGGCGGCGCAAGATCGCCCTCAGGGGCTGGTCGGTGAGGACCACGATAGCATATGCTTGGAAATACGGACAGAGTCATTGTGCAGACACGATCAAGATGAATATCATTTTCTCCGTCTTTGAGTACCGAGCTTCAGCTTCGTGGAGTACTTTGCTGGTGTAATATATGGGTTGGTGAATTCGGCTCTCGTTCTCCCGGACGAGTACCGAGCTGACCACCTCTGGAGAGGTTGCCAAGTAGAGGTACAGCATTTCTCCGACTTTTGACTTTACAAGCAACGGCGGGGAGGTCAGGTACCTTTTCAGATCCTCGAAGGCCTGCCGACACTCGTCCGGCCAAGAGAAGTCATTCGCCCACCTCAGGGTTTTGAAGAATGAGAGGCATCTCTCAGCCGATCGAGAAATGAATCGGCTGAGTGCGATGATCCTTCCGTTAAGCTGCTATACCTCCTTTTTGGTGTCCAGATGCCGCATGTCGATGATTGCCTTTATCTTCTCAGGGTTAGCCTCAATTTCTCGTTGAGAAATGAGAAATCCGAGAAACTTTCTCGAAGTCACCCCGAAGGTGCACTTAGTCGGATTCAACCTCATCCGATGTCGTCGAAGGGTGCGAAAAGTTTTTTCGAGATCTTGGACATGATCCGAAGCCTGCGCGCTCTTCACCAGCATGTCGTCCACGTATACCTCCATGTTGCGCCCGATTTGATCTTTGAAGACCTTATTGATGAGTCGTTGGTAGGTGGCTCTGGCATTTTTCAATCCGAAGAGCATTACTCTGTAGTAGTAAAAGTCCTTGGCGGTCACGAAGGCTGTGTGCTCCTCATCTTCGGGTGCCATCCGGATCTGATTGTATCCGATGAAGGCGTCCATGAAGCTAAGTAGTCGATGGCCGAACGTCGCGTCTACCAGCTGGTCGATTTTCGAAAGTGGAAAGCTGTCCTTCGGGCAGGCACGATTTAGGTCGGTATAGTCGATGCAGATCCTCCACTTCTCATTGGCTTTTTTCACCATGACAATATTGGCAAGCCAATCGGGGTACGTGATTTCTCTGATGAAGCCCGCTTCGAGTAGCTTGTCCACTTTCTCGTCGATGGCCTTCTGTCTTTCAGGAGCAAAAGAATGCTTCTTCTGCCTCACCGGCCTCATTCCAGGGTCGATGTTGAGTCGATGAGTCATCATCTCCGGGAGGATGCCGGACATATCCACTACCGACCAAGCGAATACGTCGGCATTGGCCTTCAGCAGCTCTACTAGCTGTCGTTGCTCAGGGTCGGATAATTAGGATCTGACCTAGGCCACTCGTTCGGAATTCTTCGCTATCGGGACGGAAACCAGCTGTTCGGTCGGTTCACCCCATTCTTCCTCTCCCTGCTGGTCCAACTTGTCGGCCGTCAGGGAGTCCTTCGCTTCGTTACTTCGAGCAGAGATTTGGAAGCATCGTCGGACGAGCTGTTGATCTCCGTGCATATCTCCGACTTCATTTTTGGTCGGAAATCGAACCAGCAGGTGGTAGGTCGAGACTATAGCTCTGAGGGCGTTTAGCCCGAGTCTTCCAAGTATGGCGTTGTAGGCCGAAGGCACTTGGACAACCGCGAAGGTCAGGTGGACAGTGCTTTGTCGTGGTTCGGTTCTAGCTGTCACGGGAAGAGTAACTTCTCCTTCCACCGTGATGGTTTTCCCGGCAAAACCCACCAGGGGCGTGGAGACTCTCTCAAGCCGATCAGCCGACAGTCGCATTCGGGAGAAGGTCGAGTAAAACAAAATATTAGTCGAACTTCCATTATCAACAAGGATCCTTCTTACATCATAATTTGCTATTATTGTCGAGACAACAACAGCATCGTCATGGAGAGTTTGGACTCTCCGAGCATCTTCATTTACAAAAGTAATTACATCATCTTGGCGCAGCTTCTTCGTCGACTCCCCTCCGGCAGTCATTCTGTGGTCCAATCATTTGGAGATCATGCTGATGACCCCGACCGTGAACTGATTGTTCGCTGCCTCCTCAGTCGGTTGGGGTCGTCGGTCGGGGATGGGTCGAGTCGGTGGTTTCCTTCGAAACTTTTCGAGATACCCTCGGCGTATGAGGGCCTCGATTTCATCCTTAATTTGGATACATTGCTCGGTGTTATGGCCATGGCCCCGATGAAATCGACAGTACTTTGACCGATCGAGGCCCTTTACCTTCAAAGACGGAGGCCATCGCAGATATTCTTCCCCTTCGATCTCCATCAAAATCTGTGCACGAGGAGCAGAGAGGGGAGTATAGGAGTCATACTTGGAACGCATCGGCCTCGGACTCCGCCGTCGAGGCGATCTCGGGCTCCGTCACTGGGGTGAGACCTGTTTGTCGGTCGGGGGCCTGCTGGGCTCGGCAGGGGCCCGACCTTTCCTTCGCTTCTCCTTCGGGCCCTTGGCCTCAGTCAGGCACCGGTCGGAAGCTCCTTCGCCTGCGCGCATGTATTTGTATGCACGCTCCAGCAGTTCGGCGTATGTTCGGAGGAGGATCTTATCCAAGGAGTATGTAAATCGGGACCCCCTTAGCCCCTCTTCATGGCTGAAATAGCCATGTCTTCGTTGAGATCCCGAACCTCAAGCGTGGCCGCATTGAATCGCGTTACGAAGTGTCGGAGTGTCTCGTTTTTCCCCTGCTTAAGAAAAAAAAGGTTGTTTGAGGTTCGTGACGACTTTCGACTGGTGCTGAAATAGACCACGAAAGCATGTTCGAGCTGTCCGAATGAGTGGACGCTACCTGAGTGGAGGCCAGAGTACCAGACCCTGGCAACCTTGCGAAGTGTGGCGAAGAAGCCAATGCAGAGAAGGGTGTCGGTTGCCCCTTGGATCGTCATGAGAGCCTTGTAGCTCTTCAGATGGTCAACTGGATCGGTGGAGCCGTCGTAGGGCTCCACATGAGGCATCTTGAACCAACTAAGGATCGGCTCGTCGAGGATGAGTCGGGAGAGAGGTTGGATGGTCTGGAAGTCGACGTCGTTCGAGGACTTCTGTCCGTCCACCTGAAGCTGGGCAAGCCGACGGTCGATTTCTTCGAACCTATGTTCGTAGCCGTCGACCCGTCGGTGCTGGAAGACCCCAGGGGTCGAGTCTCCCAACGAATCTGAGGGGGAGGCGAATGGTGTCCGCGGCCGCTTCTCCTTCCTTGCTCGTTCCAGCTGGGAAGGAGAGGGTCGTCGGGACCGATGGGTATCATGTCGTGTCCGCCTCTCCCCCTCTCGGTGGGAGTGCTGTGACAGCTGCTCCTGAGGAGGAGACGGAGACCGACGCGGGCGTCGGCGGCTGCTCCTTGAGGGCATCGGGTGCACCGTCGATTGCCCTGCCGGTGAGTGCGGCAACCGAATCGGTTGTTGTTGGAGGCTCTTGACTGCATCCGTCAGCACAGTCATCTGTCGCACAATCACCGCGATTTGTGCCTCCGTGGTCACCACAGGATGCGGAGAGCTGGGCTCCACCATGGAGGGTGGAGGAGAGGCCTCTTCCCGGCAGAAAGAGTGCCTCGCCGATCCAGTGGCCCTCGATCGCTGAGCCTTGATTCTTGTCATTTTGAAAAGAATTTTTTCAAGCTCTGTGGAGGTCGTGATCCCTCGCTCCCTTTCCTGGCGCGCCAAACCTGTTGCGGCCAATCCCCTCGTCATTTGATCGTCGGAAATGAGTACCTCAAGAGAAGTCCATACTGACCGGAGATGCCTCCGGCGGGGACCCTCCGACGGTCAAGTCAGAGAGGAGACTAGGCAACAGTAGAAAAAAATCAGGGGAACTCAATGAGAGAGAGAGTGTGAGTTCAGGGGTTTTCGAAAGAACCTCCTCGCAGCACTGTTGCCTTCTCCGTTTTATAGTAGAGCGCGGCGTGGTGCCGTCATTAATGGTGCAGACAACTAGGAGAGTTGTCAAATCGTCGGAGGCTGTCAGAGTCACCGCGGACTGTCAAGTCGCCGTGGGTTATCAAATCGCTGGGATTAATCTATGTCCTTGGCAGGACAATGTCCCAGGGCAGCTATGCCGCATGCCCTTATCAGGACGGCGGCCCTCAGAAGTCGTACGGCGTTTGGGAGAGCCGACCGACCATACGTCGGCATTTGGTTGTGGGATGTCGGGTGAAGACACAGGGACATCGTCGGCTGGTCTGGCGCATTACGGGAATCGGACATCGGCCACCATTCTTGCCTGACAGTGAGTCGGTAGAGTCGGACTCCGCCGTTCGGCTAGTCGGAAACAGAATAGATCCGTCCGACCGACATACCCTCGGTCGGACAGTGTCGACAGTCGTCGGTTGGTGCGATTGGTAGAGTCGGATGCCGATCAGATGGATCCGAGAGTGAGTCGGTATGAAAGAAATCGATCGGTATATCCCAACACTACCCATGCTTCATCCTTTTTTTAAGAAAAAAAATAATATTTGTATGCAAATCTGGGACAGTTTTGATGGGACAGTTAACATGGCCAGATGAGTGTTGTTGTTCTCCTCAGCCATGTCTTCATTCTGAAGCATAGAATTATATACTTAACTCACTATAATTTTACTCATCCTACTAGTTCCTCAGCACAATCGATCCTCCAACATAATGGTTCTTATATTGACCCTGGTAATCACAAAGCTTTGCCACATCCTATTCCTTCTCTTATTTGGTTTAATTTGCAACCTTCAGATCATATCTATATAAATGATAATTTGCTGACCCTCGGATATATTTGATAAGAGAAGTTGGAATGAAAATATAGAAGAATGATTCTCATCCTAACTGTTTAGTTTAAAAAATTTTATTTTTTTTTAATTTGAGAAGGAATGAAATTAATGTCCTGACCTCTCAAAATCCAATCTAAATTTATATTTAATATTTAAATCTCATTTTGTGTCTGATTTTTTTTTCAATCAAGGATCAAATATGCTGAAAAATATGAACATTCTGATACCTATTTCAATCCTCGCGGATTCCCACACCTATTGCAAACCATACAATTCCTCGAAAGAAAAGAAAATTTATTATTAGAAAAATTCAGACCGTCACATGATGCCCGTTCCATACAAGGGTTCGGCTAGTGGCGCTCTCAATAAAATTCTTCACTGAGATCCATGCTTCCTACTAAAATAAATACATGTGCAGGTCCCAGGACAAGGGTCCAAAATTGCACTACATTTGACTCTTTAGTCTTTACGTCTATCTACAACACTCTTTTTTTTTGTTTTTTTGTTCACTAACTTCAATACTAAGGTGTTTGGACGAAGAAAACCAACGGTCACGGGTGGATTGAAGCAAATGCAGTGATAGGCTGGAAGCCAGACGAGACACTTTGCAACACTGCACTAGAAGGCTGCTTTACTGAGCCCACATGTTGTGTCCTCCGGGTTTCCTCATTTCAGCTCCTTTTCACGTGTGACTAAAAAAAAAAAGTAAAATATTTTAAAGCATTTAAACCGACGAAAATGGAGAAAATGACGTTGGTTTTAACTTCTTTTTAAAATTTAAATTTTTTTAAATTTAAACTCCAACACTTTTTTATGTGTATTCTCTCACCATCTCCCCATACGACCCTCTGCTTTATTTAAAGGACCCAAGGAGGAGGTGCTCGAAGCACAGACTGAGAGGGATAGAGGGATGGGTGCTTCTTGGGGTCTTCTCTTCCTCGCTTTCCTCTCCTTCTCAGCAGTGGCATTGGGGGAGGATGAGGTTGGGGCAAAGAACTCTGGCCTTGCTATGAACTTCTACAAGGAGTCATGCCCACAGGCAGAGGAGATCATAAGGGAGCAGGTCAAGCTGCTCTACAAGCGCCACAAGAACACTGCCTTCTCCTGGCTTAGGAACATCTTCCATGACTGTGCTGTCCAGGTACAAAAAATTAGTCTCAAAAGAAAAAGACATTAAAAAATTAGGGATCAAATGAGCTCAAGAAAAAGAAGGAAAAGTTTTTTTTGGGGGGGTGGTCAAGTTTAATGTTGGGTGTGTTTGATTTGGTTTTTTTTGTTTCTTTTTGCAGTCATGTGATGCCTCACTGCTGCTGGACTCCACGAGAAGGAGCCTTTCTGAGAAGGAGATGGATAGGAGCTTTGGAATGAGGAACTTCAGGTATCTGGACACCATCAAGGAGGCTGTGGAGAGGGAGTGCCCTGGGGTGGTCTCTTGTGCTGATATCCTGGTCCTCTCCGCCAGGGATGGGATTGTTGCGGTATTGCTTTCTCTTTCTCTCTCTCTCTCTCTAAATTTTTTGTGTTGCTTCTAAGAGGAACAAGGAAAAGAAAAGAAGAAATGATCTAGTTTAGATCTGTGTAGTGTTTATAGTAACTGAACTATTTTTCATACCGAATCCAGGAAATCCTTCTTCTTAAAAAAATAATAATAATACTGGAAACCATTGTACTTTTAGATCTCACACAGCCCATGGGTCTGCATGGTTATGAAAACAAGCTGATCTGCATCTCCTTATCCTCCCATTTCCTTTTTCCTTTTCTCTGCTCTTACTCATATTTCTATGATTTAAGCCTTGTGGAAGGCCTCATCCTTTGTATACCATCGATCAATATCCTGGTTTTTCGAGAATAGGCGGTATAAATTTGTCAGGCATCAACATCTCTTTCTTTAAGGACATACAACGCCAAGAGTCAATACTCGACAAAGCTACTTTTGTTATTTGTCTTGTTTTCTTTGACATGCATGATAAAAAGCTCTTGACTTATGGTATTAACACCATCATTTTTCTTTTTTCTTTTTTTTTTTTTTTTCTGTTGAAGCTTGGGGGGCCATACATTCCTCTGAAGACAGGGAGAAAGGATGGGAGGAGAAGCAGAGCTGATCTGCTGGAACAATACCTCCCTGATCACAATGAAAGCATCTCTTCAGTCCTGGACAAGTTTAGTGCCCTTGGCATCGACACTCCCGGCGTTGTGGCCCTCCTTGGTATTATTCCAATCATATATATATATATATATATATATATATATATATACCTATATTTTGATCCATGGCACTATACAATGCAAGCAAAAAAAAAAAAAAGGAAAAGGAAAAGAAAACTCTATTATTAAGTTACAAAGAACAAAAGATATGCACACTTATATTTATGCTAACACTGAAAGCATGAAAGCATGTACTCATATACATACATTCATGTGGAACCATACATTAGCTGAGAAATAGCTATAATGCGAAAAGACTATGCTATCCTTGCTTTGTCTTTTGAACTATGCTAACATCTTTCTCTAAATTTTGCCTTTAATTAACTAAGAAATGAGAATATTGCTGGTCTAGTCTAAAAACCTTGAATCCCTGAAAGCCTTCTGTGGACCATTTTTTTGCCCATTAATGGATTACACCAATTGCTTGGAGCAAAACAGTATGTCAGATCTAGTTCATTGCACTCACATGCCTCTCAAGTATCATAGCTTCAGTGGACCATGTTACCTACGCAGTAGCAGCAGTTGATAGCTCCAAACTTGGTCACTGAGTACTCCAAACCATTATTCTGTCCTCCTGCTTGCAGGATCCCACAGCGTGGGACGCACCCACTGTGTGAAGCTGGTGCACCGTCTCTACCCAGAGGTGGACCCGGATCTGAACCCAGACCACGTACCTCACATGTTGAAGAAATGCCCAGATCCAATCCCTGACCCCAAGGCCGTGCAATATGTACGCAATGACAGGGGCACGCCCATGAAGCTGGACAACAACTACTATCGCAACATCCTTGACAACAAGGGCCTCCTCCAGGTGGATCACCAACTGGCATATGACAAGAGGACTCGGCCATTTGTGAAGAAGATGGCCAAGAACCAGGACTACTTCTTCAAGGAGTTCTCCAGGGCCATCACCATCTTGTCGGAGAACAACCCGATCACCGGAGACGAGGGAGAGATAAGGAAGCAGTGCAATGTTGTCAGCAAGCACCACTAGATAGATGAGCCCAGCAAGTTCCCCATGGAAGGTTGGGAGATGGGATGGGATTAAATAAGTTGGTGAGGCGGTGGTAGTTCACCAATGGAATGTTATTTAATTGTTGCTTTGATGTGTTATTGGCTAAGTAGTAGAGTTTGAGGGTTGGTTTGGGAGACGGGTGTACGCAACATTATAAGAAATTTGGTTTTTAATGATGAAATTTATTTCATCATAATAATTAAATTTTTATAATAAAATTTAAATTTCATCCTCAAAAATCAGATATTTACGATGAAAAAAATTACGTTACAAAAAATTATATCTTTTGCAATGAAATTTTTATTTTTGTTGCTAGAAGTTGATTTTTAGCGACGAACCTTTTTTTTCGTTATAAAAAATAATTTTTTTTACGATGAAATATTTTTTTCGTAGTAAAAAAATATTTTTTTACGATAAAAAAAAATTTAATCATTTAATCATTATGTGTTGATTAAATTTTTTTTCCTAACCGGCTGTTCCACATGACAAGGCTAGTTCATACCATATATCTCTTTCTTTTCATTTAATCATTATGTGTTGATTTCATCAAATCAATTCGGTCTTGCATTATGATCAATTCAGATATGTCATATCCATATAATTATGCCATCAATCTCTGATACATATATATTGACATAACATACTCATACTCAAAATCAAATAATAATATCTCAGATATAATAAATTTATCGATCTCAAATCCGATGATGCAAAATCAATAATGCAAGACCAACAGTAAAATAGCATATATATAATAGTGATCATGTACAGGGATTCTTATCTTTACCGGTGACTGATCCAAGCACAGAAATCAATATTCTTCTTTGATTTATAAATTATTTTAATAAAATATTTCACTCGATATCATATGTAGACAATCATCTCTTCATGATCCTGATCAATATAAAAATCACATATAGAGAAATTACCGATAATCGATCCTAATAACACAAATCGAGGACCTCTCTTAGGATTAATCAAAATTAGGATTTGTCTAAGTATCTGGATCCTTCACTGATCCATAAGATTTTTAGAGAGAGAAAATTCTAGAGAGAGAAAGTAGAGAGAGAAAGTAGAGAGAAAAAATAAAGAGAGAAAATTTTTGTATCCTTCAGACGAGGCAATCATGATCGAAATCATCAAAGATCGTATCAGGGTGACTCAATATAGATTAACCATGATTGATGTTATCAATTTCGAATAAAGATCAGATCGGAATCTAATCTACTGCACGAATTTCAGAGCAATCTCAAGTCATCATATTTTCATATCAATTTTATCCTAGGATTCATAATGAAATCAAAGAGAGAGAGAAAGACTCTAGAGAGATAAAATCTATAAAGAGAGAAAAAAGTCTAGAGAGAGAGTTTAGAGAGAGAAAATATAGAGAGAAGGTAGAGAAAGGAGAGAGGAAAGAGAGAGAAAGGAGGGATAGGAGAGAGGAAAGAGAGAGAACTCTCATTATTATTTTTTTTCTTTTCTTTTTCTTTTTCTTTTCTTCTTTCTTTTTCTTTTCTTTTCTTTCTTCCTTCTCCCGTTTTCATCTTTCTTCCTCTTCCTTGGTCAAGTAGGGGAGGACCCGAGGGAGGAGCTTGGTAGCTCGAGCTCCAGTAAGGAGCGGTGGCACCTGGTTGACGGTAACAGGGCAAGAGAAGGCCGGCGGCGAGGTTCGACCGACGGAGAAAAATTTGAAAAAACAGGGACCTTACCCTTTTTTTTATTTTTCGGTCATTGGCCCATTGCCGGCGACCAAGACCCATAGGGAAGGAAGGCTGGGAGGTGAGGGTCCCATCCTAGTGGTGAGATGCCGCAACTGGTGGTGCCGATGATCGAAAAAGGGAAGGAAAGGACCCAACCAAAACACAGCAAAACAGAGGTTCCATTTTTCATGGATTTTTAGACGAGTTCGACGGCCGGCGAGGGTGCACCGCACCGTGGAAGGGAGGAAAAGGAAGAGGGGAAAGAGAAGACGGGTTTACCTCATGCTTCAGCAGCGTCACCGGCTCTAATTTTCGATGAGCATGGGAAGAGGTTGCCGTGGCTTCTATGGAGAAAAGGAGAGGAATCGGGCTCGAAGATCACCAGTGGAGGGTCTTGAGAGAGGGAGAGGCTTATTTATAGAGGTCCCTAGGACTCCGGTGGTCCTAGGACTCCCTTTCCATTCGGGATTCATCGGAGAAGAAGACTCCCGTTGGAAGTTTTCTTCCCGTTCTATTTCTTTTTCTTTTTTTTTTTTTGTATGGGCTTTGGGTTTTGGGCTTGATCCAGGTCCAAATGGGCCGGGGTGTTATATTCATCCCCCTTCAACTAATTTCGTCCTCGAAATTAAGTTATGTCGTTCGAAATACATATTTCAAAGTATACATTCTTCATGTCATTCTCAAGCTTACGATAATGTCTTATATATTATTTATTTCTCGTGATCTTGTTATAACAAAAATTATTTGAAATCTCAAACTCATCATTTCTTATTGATTTCTCAATTTTTTGAAGAACTGTAATATTTTGGACTTGTATTAATATACCACCGTTATTTGTCTAATACATTCCACTCGAAATTCATAATTATCTCAGACTACCCATGATAGAAAAATAAATAAAGGTCAAACATCGAGCACTCTTCACAATCATCGATTTCTTTCTTCTCTTGACCTTCCAACAAATTTTATATGTAAACTCTCATCTTAAGAAAACCTCAATCTTGTATATCAGCCCAAGTAACAATATTAAATTTTAAAAAAAATATGAGATCTATGTCAGGACATTCAAAGTTTAAACTAATATCAGAACTATTAAGCTGTTGATAAACTTGAAATATCTAAAATTTTTTGGCATTATCTACAATGAAACAACCTACTGACAAAAATTATCCGGCTATGATTAGATTAGATCAAAATTTATAGCATCCTTTCATTATCAATAAAATCCTTCATTATTTGCAACTAATGTATTCCATCATAATATCTTTTGATTTAAAAGATTAATATTTCTAATCAATTTAATCCACCACGCTTTTGCTGCGCACTCTGATCTTAATTTATCAAATTATATAAGTCTATCAAAGATGAAAATATCCTTATATGTTAGATCAATCCAAGATAGATCCAACCTTCAAATTTCATATAAGACTTAGGGCAAAATTTTAAGTTTCTTTATCTTTACTACCTTCGGGTATAGCATATAAAAATTAAATCTTGATCTACTTTCTATGTTTGAAATCATTACATAAGTTTCATCACTCTTCAAGAATCCAACATGTCTAGAATCAATTGGAGTTAACCTTAGATTTACCTTATAATCATTTAGATAATTTCAAAATCAATCTTCATTTTTAAAAGAATTAATAAAAACTTGACAAACTAGAAGAACTCAAGCCAACATCCTTGTAAGTAGAATCAACTTGATAATTTCTTGTAGAGCTCTCTTCATCACAACCCTTAATATTAATCGATAAATCCATACAAAATCTTGTCCCTTGTATAAGTCATTCAAAATTTAACACTAGTAAGATATCTTAGTTTAATTCAGAAATTCGAACTTTGACTTGAATAATTAATACACTTCACCATCTTCAATAATCACAAGAAAAATTAAAAAAATCTAATCCAAAGATGGTAATATGAATTATTAAAGATTTCATCATAACCTGTATATCATACTCTGACAAAATAAATTTTTTTCTTTAATTTAACAACAATATCAAAATACTTTTGATCTACTTAGAAAAGTAAACTTTTGACTTGAAATTCAATGTAACTTGAAAGATCAAGGAATCATATTCAGAATATGATATTTTGAGTAACCAAAGATTTCACCAAGATGTGTATCTCATATTCTCATAATAAAATTCAAGTATATTTTTTTTTTCTAAGATTGAGTTTCATATATGATCCTCTTATAGATCAATGCTCAAAAATATTTCTCTCTCATATGATGTAATTTCTTCTTAGACCATATCCTAACTTCCTTCTGATAAATTTAAAATTTGTAATACTCAGATAATTAATTAATAATAAAATCAAAAAAGTTATCATGATTTTCTTCCATATAAGTTTAGCATTCCAAAATCATCGAGTATACTCAACATAACAATCAATACCTCCCGCTTCCTTCCAGGATCAACTCTTCTTATATTCAGGCCACCCTACTAATTGAAATCCAAGATATAACTCGTTAATTCTATTATAGATATCATATGCCACTTACGCATAAATTTCATCTTAATATCTATTGATTCGAAATCTAAATATTGAATCTTCTCTTTTATATCTATCATATTCCTCATGATCATAACCTAAGTTCAGATATCACTAAAATTACAATTTTGAATAATTATAACCTTAAACTCAAATACCGCTTAAATCATATTTTCTAGTGATCATAACCTAAACTCTAATATCATTCTATCATACCTTTAATGATCATAATCTTAAACTCTAATATTATCAATCATACTCGATTGATTATAATCCCAAAATTTTGATATCGCTTATATGACAATCCCTAGTGACCTTAAACTTGGGCTCTAGTACTGTTCTGTCATATCCTAATCACTTGTATCATTGTCTCCAAATGAATGTAACCTAAGCTCTAAGCTCAGATACCACTCTGTCACATCCTATTGATTATGCATAAAGTTTTGATATCACTTCATAATCTCTGGTGATCTTAAACCTAAGCTCTGATACCATTCTGTCACGCTTCGAACCCAACACCCGAATCAGATACGTGATGGCCGCACACTCCTTAGAGCAAGCTTTAAAGAATATGCAAGGCCAAAATAAATCATTACAACTTTAACATCCATAATAATTAATTTCAATAATAATTTATAAAATTTTACATAATTATAATTTAAATTTTTTCAATTCTCTGATCAGATACTATGACACTCTATTTATTCTTTTGCTCACCCGTAAATTCAAGCCATAGCCAATCATAAGCGTCCTGTAACTTTGAGAAGAAAAAGAAAGATGAAAAGGTGTGAGCTTTACAGCCCAGTAAGAATTCTCATATCACACTGATATAGTAATATAGTCTGAAAATAAAGATAAGCAATAAAATATAAAATCTCACGTTTAATATCCAGAATAATGCAAATATTTATAAATTTTCTGTCTTGTTAAAATAAATGCATCATCATATGTTAACAGGTGAAACACTTTTATTCAATAATTATTTCATGTCTTATCTTTCATTTGTCTTTTCATAATCACATAATTTTTAATATTTTCTTTCTGGCTCTGGATTAACCAAGTCTATACCTCAGTCATCATCCGGATCGAATCCACTTAAAAAACCTTTCAAGGCTATCCCAGGATGAGCTCCTGGCCGGCTGTCCCACGTACGAAAGTCCATGAGAGGCTGTTCCAGGCATAAGCTCCTGGCGGACTGTCCCAGGTATGAGCTCCTGACCGGCTGATCCACCTGTAAGCCAGTGGGGGCTGTCCCAGGCATAAGCTCCTGACGGGCTGTCCCAGGCATAAGCTCCTAGCCGGCTGTTCTACATGACAAGGCTAGTCCATACCATATATCTCTTTCTTTTTATTTAATCATTATGTGTTGATTTCATCAAATCAATTCTGTCTTGCATTATGATCAATTCAGATATGTCATATCCATATAATCATGCCATCAATCTCTGATACATATATATTGACATAACATACTCATGCTCAAAATCAAATAATAATATCTCAGATATAATAAATTCATCGATCTCAAATCTGACGATGCAAAACCAATAATGCAAGACCAACAGTAAAATAACATATATATAATAGTGATCGTGTACAGGAATTCTTACCTTTATCGGTGACTGATCCAAGCACAGAAATCAATGTTCTTCTTTGATTTATGAATTTTTTTAATAAAATATTTTACTCGATATCATATGCAGACAATCATCTCTTCATGATCCTGATCAATATAAAAATCATATATAGAGAAATTATCGATAATCGATCCTAATAACACAAATCGAGGACCTCTCTTAGGATTAATCAAAATTAGGATTTGTCTAAGTATCTGGATCCTCCACTGATCCATAAGACTTCTAGAGAGAGAAAATTCATGAAGAGAGAGAAAATTCTAGAGAGAAAAAGTGGAGAGAGAAAGTGGAGAGAGAAAATTTTATATCTTTCAGACGAGGCAATCATGATCGAGATCATCAAAGATCGTATCAGGGTGACTCAATATGGATTAACCATGATTGATGTTATCAATTTCGAATAAAGATCGGATCGGAATCTAATCTACTGCACGAATTTCGGAGCAATCTCAAGTCATCATATTTTCATATCAATTTTATCCTAGGATTCATGATGAAATCAAAGAGAGAGAGAAAGACTCTAGACAGATAAAATCCATAAAGAGAGAAAAAAAGTCTAGAGAGAGAATCTAGAGAGAGAAAAAAAGTCTAGAGAGAGAATCTAGAGAGAGGAGAGAGAGAAAGGAGGGAGAGAAGAGAGGAAAGAGAGAGAACTCTCATTATTATTTCTTTTCTTTTCTTTTTCTTTTTCTTTTCTTCTTTCTTTTTCTTTTCTTTTCTTTCTTCCTTCTCCCGTTTTCATCTTTCTTCCTCTTCCTTGGTCGAGTAGGGGAGGACCCGAGGGAGGAGCTTGGTAGCTCGAGCTCCGGTGAGGGGCGGTGGCACCTGGTTGACGGTGACAGGGCAAGAGAAGGCCGGCGGCGAGGTTCGACCGATGGAGAAAAATTTGGAAAAACAGGGACCTTACCATTTTCTTTTTGTTTTCCGGTCATTGGCCCGTTGCCGGCGGCCAAGACCCATAGGGAAGGAAGGCTGGGAGGTGAGGATCCCATCCTAGTGGTGAGATGCCGCAACTGGTGGTGCTGATGATCGAAAAAGGGAAGGAAAGGATTCAGCCAAAACAGAGCAAAACAGAGGTTCCATTTTTCATGGATTTTTCAACGAGTTCGACGATCGGCGAGGATGCACCGCACCGTGGAAGGAAGGGAAAGGAAGAGGGGAAAGAGAAGACGGGTTTACCTCATGCTTCAGCAGCGTCACCGGCTTTAATTTTCGATGAGCAAGGGAAGAGGTTGCCGTGGCTTCTATGGAGAAAAGAAGAGGAATCGAGCTCGAAGATCACCGGTGGAGGGTCTTAAGAGAGGGAGAGGCTTATTTATAGAGGTCCCTAGGGCTCCGATGGTCCTAGGACTTCTTTTTCATCCGAGATTCATCGGAGAAGAAGAATTCTTCCCGTTCTGTTTCCTTTTCTTTTGTTTTTTTTTTTTTTTTTGTATGGGCTTTGGGTTTTGGGCTTGATCCAGAGCCAAATGGGCCGGGGTGTTACACGTTCCTACCTTATTTTGTTCAAAAAAATAGTAAATCAGTTACTACCCATGCTTAGTCCTTTTTTTTCAGGAAAAGGAAAATAATATTTGTACGCAAATCTGGGACGGTTTTGATGGGACAGTTAACATGGCAAGATGAGTGTTGTTGTTCTCCTCAGCCATGTCTTCATTCTGAAGCATAGAATTATGTTCTTAACTCACTACAATTTTACTCATCCTACTAGTTCCTCAGCACAATTGATCCTCCAACATAATGGTTCTTATATTGACCCTGGTAATCACAAAGCTTTGCCACATCCTATTCCTTCCCTTATTTGGTTTAATTTGCAACCTTCAGACCATATCTATATAAATGATAATTTGCTGACTCTCGGATATATTAGATCAGAGAAGTTGGACTCTTGAATGAAAAAATAGAAGAATGATTCTCATCCTAACTGTTTAGTTTGAAAATTTTTATTTTTTTTTAATTTGAGAAGGAATAAAATTAATGTCCTGATCTTTCAAAATCCAATCTAAACTTATATTTAATATTTAAATCTCATTTTGTGTCTGATTTTCTTTTTCAATCAAGGATCAAATATGCTGAAAAAAATGAGCATTCTGATACCTATTTCAATCCTTCCGGATTCCCACACCTATTGCAAACCATACAATTCCTCGAAAGAAAAGAAAATTTATTATTAAAAAAATTCAGACCGTCACATGATGCCCGTTCCATACAAGGGTTCGGCTAGTGGCGCTCTCAATAAAATTCTTCACTGAGATCCATATGCTTCCTACTAAAATAAATACATGTGCAGGTCCCAGGACAAGGGTCCAAAATTGCACTACATTTGACTCTTTACCTCTATCTACAACACTCTTTTTTTTTGTTTTTTTGTTCACTAACTTCAATGCTAAGGTGTTTGGACGAAGAAAACCAACGGTCCCGAGTGGATTGAAGCAAATGCAGTGATAGGCTGGAAGCCAGACGAGACACTTTGCAACACTGCACTAGAAGACTCTGCTTTACTGAGCCCACATGTTGTGTCCTCCGGGTTTCCTCATTTCAGCTCCTTTTCACGTGTGACTAAAAAAAAAAAGTAAAATATTTTAAAGCATTTAAACCGACGAAAATGGAGAAAATGACGTTGGTTTTAACTTCTTTTTAAAATTTAAATTTTTTTAAATTTAAACTCCAACACTTTTTTATGTGTATTCTTTCACCATCTCCCTATCCCACCCTCTGCTTTATTTAAAGGACCCAAGGAGGAGGAGGTGCTCGAAGCACAAACTGAGAGGGATAGAGGGATGGGTGCTTCTTGGGGTCTTCTCTTCCTCGCTTTCCTCTCCTTCTCAGCAGTGGCATTGGGGGAGGATGAGGTTGGGGCAAAGAACTCTGGCCTTGCTATGAACTTCTACAAGGAGTCATGCCCACAGGCAGAGGAGATCATAAGGGAGCAGGTCAAGCTGCTCTACAAGCGCCACAAGAACACTGCCTTCTCCTGGCTTAGGAACATCTTCCATGACTGTGCTGTCCAGGTACAAAAAATTAGTCTCAAAAGAAAAAGACATTAAAAAATTAGGGATCAAATGAGCTCAAGAAAAAGAAGGAAAAGTTTTTTTTGGGGGGGTGGTCAAGTTTAATGTTGGGTGTGTTTGATTTGGTTTTTTTTGTTTCTTTTTGCAGTCATGTGATGCCTCACTGCTGCTGGACTCCACGAGAAGGAGCCTTTCTGAGAAGGAGATGGATAGGAGCTTTGGAATGAGGAACTTCAGGTATCTGGACACCATCAAGGAGGCTGTGGAGAGGGAGTGCCCTGGGGTGGTCTCTTGTGCTGATATCCTGGTCCTCTCCGCCAGGGATGGGATTGTTGCGGTATTGCTTTCTCTTTCTCTCTCTCTCTCTCTAAATTTTTTGTGTTGCTTCTAAGAGGAACAAGGAAAAGAAAAGAAGAAATGATCTAGTTTAGATCTGTGTAGTGTTTATAGTAACTGAACTATTTTTCATACCGAATCCAGGAAATCCTTCTTCTTAAAAAAATAATAATAATACTGGAAACCATTGTACTTTTAGATCTCACACAGCCCATGGGTCTGCATGGTTATGAAAACAAGCTGATCTGCATCTCCTTATCCTCCCATTTCCTTTTTCCTTTTCTCTGCTTTTACTCATATTTCTATGATTTAAGCCTTGTGGAAGGCCTCATCCTTTGTATACCATCGATCAATATCCTGGTTCTTTCGAGAATGAAAGCTATAGGCGGTATAAATTTGTCAGGCATCAACATCTCTTTCTTCAAGGACATATAACGCCAAGAGTCAATACTCGACAAAGCTACTTTTGTTATTTGTCTGGTTTTCTTTGACATGCATGATAAAAAGCTCTTGACTTATGGTATTAACACCATCATTTTTCTTTTTTCTTTTTTTTTTTTTTTTCTGTTGAAGCTTGGGGGGCCATACATTCCTCTGAAGACAGGGAGAAAGGATGGGAGGAGAAGCAGAGCTGATCTGCTGGAACAATACCTCCCTGATCACAATGAAAGCATCTCTTCAGTCCTGGACAAGTTTAGTGCCCTTGGCATCGACACTCCCGGCGTTGTGGCCCTCCTTGGTATTATTCCAATCATATATATATATATATATATATATATATATACCTATATTTTGATCCATGGCACTATACAATGCAAGCAAAAAAAAAAAAAAAAGGAAAAGAAAACTCTATTATTAAGTTACAAAGAACAAAAGATATGCACACTTATATTTATGCTAACACTGAAAGCATGAAAGCATGTACTCATATACATACATTCATGTGGAACCATACATTAGCTGAGAAATAGCTATAATGCGAAAAGACTATGCTATCCTTGCTTTGTCTTTTGAACTATGCTAACATCTTTCTCTAAATTTTGCCTTTAATTAACTAAGAAATGAGAATATTGCTGGTCTAGTCTAAAAACCTTGAATCCCTGAAAGCCTTCTGTGGACCATTTTTTTGCCCATTAATGGATTACACCAATTGCTTGGAGCAAAACAGTATGTCAGATCTAGTTCATTGCACTCACATGCCTCTCAAGTATCATAGCTTCAGTGGACCATGTTACCTACGCAGTAGCAGCAGTTGATAGCTCCAAACTTGGTCACTGAGTACTCCAAACCATTATTCTGTCCTCCTGCTTGCAGGATCCCACAGCGTGGGACGCACCCACTGTGTGAAGCTGGTGCACCGTCTCTACCCAGAGGTGGACCCGGATCTGAACCCAGACCACGTACCTCACATGTTGAAGAAATGCCCAGATCCAATCCCTGACCCCAAGGCCGTGCAATACGTACGCAATGACAGGGGCACGCCCATGAAGCTGGACAACAACTACTATCGCAACATCCTTGACAACAAGGGCCTCCTCCAGGTGGATCACCAACTGGCATATGACAAGAGGACTCGGCCATTTGTGAAGAAGATGGCCAAGAACCAGGACTACTTCTTCAAGGAGTTCTCCAGGGCCATCACCATCTTGTCGGAGAACAACCCGATCACCGGAGACGAGGGAGAGATAAGGAAGCAGTGCAATGTTGTCAGCAAGCACCACTAGATAGATGAGCCCAGCAAGTTCCCCATGGAAGGTTGGGAGATGGGATGGGATTAAATAAGTTGGCGAGGCGGTGGTAGTTCACCAATGGAATGTTATTTAATTGTTGCTTTGATGTGTTATTGGCTAAGTAGTAGAGTTTGAGGGTTGGTTTGGGAGACGGGTGTACGCAACATTATAAGAAATTTGGTTTTTAACGATGAAATTTATTTCATCATAATAATTAAATTTTTATAATAAAATTTAAATTTCATCCTCAAAAATCAGATATTTACGATGAAAAAAATTACGTTGCAAAAAATTATATCTTTTGCAACGAAATTTTTATTTTTGTTGCTAGAAGTTGATTTTTAGCGACGAACCTTTTTTTTCGTTACAAAAAATAATTTTTTTTACGATGAAATATTTTTTTCGTAGTAAAAAAATATTTTTTTACGATAAAAAAAGATTTTATCGTAAAAAAATTATATTTTTTACGACGAAATTGATATTTCGTTGTAAAAAATAAAGGCTTTTTGCGATCAATTTTATTTATATTTGGCGACGAAACTATTGCGTCGCTAAATTTTATTTTATTGAAAAAA
Organism: Elaeis guineensis; assembly: GCF_000442705.2. Lineage (NCBI taxonomy): Eukaryota > Viridiplantae > Streptophyta > Magnoliopsida > Arecales > Arecaceae > Elaeis > Elaeis guineensis. The sequence continues at coordinate 29,926,996 of NC_026002.2, forward strand.
TTTGAATATTTTGCGATGAAATTTTAAATTTCGTTACTAGAAATTGATCTTTAGCGACGAAATTTTTTTCATCGCAAAAAAATATTTTTTTTGACGACGGAAAATTTTTTCGTTGCTAAATTTTTCTTTTTTGCGACGAAAATAATTACGTCGCAAAAAAATTGATTTTATGCGACGAAATATTTGTTTCGTTGCGAAAAACTTGATTTTACGATCATTTTTTATATTTACGATGAAATTAAATTTTCGTTGTAAAAAATTAATCATTTGCGATGAAAATATTTTTGTTGCAAAAAATATACTTTTTTGCGATAAAATATTTATTTTTAGCAATGAATGTATTTCGTCGCTACATATTTTTTAATTAAAAAAATACTTTGAAATAGGGTCCTAATTGAAAATAAACCTCTTGATCTCCCCACGCCGCCGCGGTCGTCAAAATTCTTCTCCCTCCCCAATCTCCGACGACAGTCCTCCCTCCCCGATCGTCGGTCGTCCTTCCCGGTAAGTTCTCTCCCTCCCCGCCACCATCCTCTCTCTCTCTCCCTCCCGACCACCATCCTCTCTCTCTCTCTCCCTCCCCACCGCCGTCGAGCCCTCCCTCCCCACCACCGTCGCCGCTCGAGCCCGCCCCCCGTCGCTGATCGAGCCCACCCCCCAGCGCGCCATCTCCATCCTGCCTCGCCACCGTCTCCTCCGCGCACCGTCTCCCTCTCGGTCTCCACTGTGTCACCGCCGGTCGAGTCCTCCCTTCCCGCCACCGTCGTCGGTCGAGGCCTCCCTCCCCCACCATTTCCCTCCTCGCCTGTCCTCTCCCTCCTCGCCTCCACCGTTTCCCTCTCCCTCCGCTTCCTCTCCGACTCCGACCTCCTCCTCCTCCCCTCCCAAACCCTGTCCCTCGAATCCTCCCTCTTCTCTGCCTCCTTCCCTCCGGTTCCCTCCAATCCCTCGAAACCCTAATCCTAGAGCCCTCTCCTTCATCTTCTTCCTCCTCTTCTGCCCCTTTTCCGCCTCGCCCACGCTACCCCCTTCCACGGCGTCGCCCGTCGCTTCGGCCTCCCGTCCCCCGCCGCCGCCTGCCGCCTGCCGCTTCGGCCTCCCGTCCCCCACCGCCGCGGCGTCTGCAAGGCTGTCGCCACCGCTGGTCGACCCCTCCCTCCCCTGTCTCCCTTTCTCATTTTCTTTCTCAGTCTCTTACCTGAGAAAGAGTTGAAGGTCGATCCCTTACTTGGCTTGTCTGGTTTCGTAGGGCCGCCGCCGCCGGGCCGCCACCGCCATCGTCGGTTGCCATCACTGTCACCATCACTGTTCACGGAAGAGTTGAAGGTGAGAACCATTTTTTTAATTTATACATTTTTTAATTTTTTTTCTTAATAAATTTTAGCCATTAGAAGTAATTATTTATTATTTTAGTAATTAGATATAATGTTAGATATAATTATTTATTTGATATAATTAATTTTAATCATGATTTAAAAATATTTTAAAAATAAAAATATTTTTAATAATAATATATTAATTGTAGCATAACAAATTTATAAGCCTTAGAATTTTCATTCGAGGATAGCGTACATAAACCAATATTTTTTTTTATGAAAAAAATATTGGTGCTTTACACACTATTCTCGAATTGTCTTCGTGGACAGTTTGGGCACGTGAATGAATTTAATATTGCAACACATGTGCTTCTATATCGCAGAGTTTTGTCGGTATTTTCGATCATATTCTCTGGATACATAGCACAATTTTAATGCTTGTGTATCTGGAGAACTGCGTCGAAATGCTGTCAAAATTTTTTAGGTATAGAAGACATGTATTGCAATATTAAATTCTTACGTTCCTGAATGAAATAGGACCATCACCCTATAGGTAGGAGATATAAGGCGTTAGTCAACTATTATTACATAAAATTGATTGTATAGTTTGCATCATAAATATGTAGGTATGGATCATGGTTGGATGTCATTGCGTGATAAGTTCTGTCCCGAGTATATTACGGGTGTGATGACTTTTATGAATGTGACGTCCAATCATACTAGAGAAGATTGAAAAGCTCATTGTCCATATCGTCGATGTAGGAATTTATTTTGGTGTACCTTATCAGACATTCAGAATCATTTATACGAACACGGTATAGATGTGACTTACAAGAGATGGACTTGTCATGGTGAAGATTTGCCGACTAGCTCGAGCATGTTGTCCAGGAGTCCCATAAATCCGTCGTCAGTCGGTGGATCATGCAGTCGTGAAAGACAAACACTCGGTGAAGAAGATAGAAAAATTTTAGACGATCTTCATCCAAAATTATTTGAAGTAAATGTAGAAGCGAGAGCAGAATATCAGCATTCCATTCCGAGACAAGAAGCTGAAGAGGACAGTAATATATCTATAAATGATAGATTCGAGCGTCTATTAAGAGATGCACAAAGTGATGTTTATCCTGGTTGTAAGAAGTACTCTCTGTTGTCCGCCGTAATAAAGTTATTACACATGAAGACACTTGGTAAGTGGTCAAACAACTCGTTTAATTGGTTGCTCAAATTTTTGAAGGACTTACTGCCAGAGGGAGAGTTACTTCCGTCAAGTCATTATGAAGCCAAAAAATTATTAAAAGGACTCGGTTTGGGAGTCGATGACTTGGGCCTACGCTGTGAAAAGATACATGCATGTCCGAATGATTGTGTTCTGTTTCAGAAGGATAAAAAAGATCTACAAGCATGTCTGATTTGTCATTCAAGCAGATGGAAAGAAAGTCGTGGTAAGGATAAGAAGAAAAAGAAAATACCATGCAAGATTTTATGGTACTTTCCGATTACACCACGATTGCGTCGATTGTTCATGTCGAGGCATACTGCTTGTGACATGCGATGGCATAAGGAGGAAAACAATATCGACGATGATGTCATGAGACATCCATCAGATGGAGATGCATGGAAACATTTTGATCGTGAACATCCATGGTTTGCAGCTGATTCATGAAATGTCAGGCTAGGGTTGGCAACAGACGGATTTAATCCATATGGTAATCTTAGTACTACTTATAGTATGTGGCCTGTTATGGTATTTTCTTATAATTTACCGTCATGAAAGTGCATGAAATCACCTTTTAATCTATTGGCCTTGTTGATCCCGGATCCCCGTGCCCCTGGAAGAGACATAGACATATTTTTAGAGCCGTTGATCGAAGAGTTACAATATTTGTGGGAAGAAGGATGCGAAACATATGATCATGTTGCAGGAGGCATCTTTCGCATGCATGCAGCACTGCTTTGGACAGTTAACGATTTTCCTGCATATGACGATATTTCTGAATGGTGTACAAAATGGTATAAAGCATGCCCAACTTGTAATGATGATATTACATCAGACCGTATTCGTGGAAAGATTTGTTTTACCGGCCATCGACGTTTCTTACCAGATGATCATAGATGGAGGAGAAGTCTTAAGTTCAATGGCAAGCATGAACGACGTGCGCAGCCAAGATTCTGGTCTACGGACAATATTTTAAATCAGTTATCCAACCCACAGGATGTCATATTTGGTAAGGGTCTGGCCAACCAAGTAGGGGTGCGAACAAGTATCGAAAATTGGAGAAAAAGGAGCAAGTTGTTTGATCTTTCATATTGGAAAACGCTTCTTCTTCGACATAATCTTGACGTCATGCATATTGAAAAGAATATATTTGATAATGTATTTTATACCATTCTCAATATCGAAGGAAGAACGAAGGATACCGTGAAGGCTCGTCTTGACTTAGAGGATATGCGGATCAGAAAGGAATTACATTTGATTCGACGAGGGGATAGGCTGGTGAAGCCATTGGCATGTTATACACTGAATCGAAGAGAGAGAAATCAATTTCTTTTATATTTGAGATCAGTGAGGTTTCCTGATGGATACGCCTTAAACTTGAAATGGTGCATCAAGTCGAAAGATGGAAAGATCGTCGGGATGAAAAGTCATGATTGTCATGTACTTCTACAACATATGCTCCCAGTTGGTTTGCGCGGATTGTTGCCGGATAATGTGTGTGATGCGTTACTTGATCTGAAAACTTATTTTCGGGACTTATGTGCGAAGATATTGAGACAAAGTCAGATCGACATATTGGAGAAGAAGATTATCATTACTCTCTGTAAGCTCGAGATGATATTCCCTCCCGCCTTCTTTGATATCATAGTGCATCTTTCTGTTCATCTTCCACATGAGGCTAGATTGGGTGGGCCAGTACATACAAGATGGATGTACCCAATTGAAAAGTAATTGTATGATATTGTAATATTTATTATTCATTATTGTATTCTTATTATATGTGATATCAATTGATAATTTATTGAATAGGGAGATGCGTGAATACAAGAGTGCCGTCACTAACAAAGCACGGCCTGAAGGTTCAATAGCAGAGGCACATGTTATGAATGAATGTCTGACATTCTACTCTATGTACCTTCGAAGAGTGGAGACCAAATTTACAAGGCCACAATGAAATATCGATGTTGACGAGATTCTGACCGATGGATTGTCCGTGTTCTCCAATGTTGCCCGACCATATAGTAAAAAAGATTTTTGAATGTTGACACCACAAGAAACGGATGACATGCATTGGTATGTGCTAAACAATTACGAGGAGGTAGAAGCATACATGATGTGAGTATATACATTTAATTTTTATTTCTTGATATATCAATAAATGTACGTGGACTCTAAATTAAAATATACATGGTATTACTGTATCACTTCAGAGAATACGAAAGTGAGCTCAGAAAAAGTAATCCTACATTAGCAGCGGCACGACATAGGAATCAATTCGCATCATGGTTTGACGAACAGGTAAGTTATGTTAATGTTCATCCATGATTAAAAATTTGTTTATATAGTATTTATTTTATCAAATTTAACCTGCTTACTGTTCTTTTAATTGTAGATAGCTCAGCTACGTATAGACAATCCTAACTGTATCAGTAATGACTTAGCTGCACTTGCACGAAAACCTGACAGACGTGTATCAGTATATTCAGCATGCATAGTCAATGGTGTGCGATTCTTAACGAAAAATCACGATCGCGATCGAACCACACAGAATTGTGGAATAAGCGTGGAGGGCGAGCACAATGGTGAAATAATAGATTTTTTTGGTGTTCTGCATGAGGTTATAGAGTTGAGATATAGTGGTCTTCGACGGATTGTGTTATTCAAGTGTCGATGGTATATATGACTTAGGACGACACAGGCCAATTGTTATAGATCCTCAACTCGTCAGTGTCCACACTGGTCATGTATGGTACGAAAGTGATCCTTATATTTTTGCAAAGCAAGCAAGACTAGTGTGGTATATTGATGATAACAAAATGAAAGAGCCTTGGCGAGTTGCAATAAGGGCTCAGCATAGGCATTTATTTGATCCCGCACTTTTCACATGCCCGAACGATGAAGATCTAGAGAATGAAGTCCGTGTAATTATTGAAAACGAAGCATATCAAATGCAAGCACCATATAACATATTAGTGCCAGATGATACGATTGACATAGGACAATTACAAAGAGACGACTATGAACCTGAGGATGTTTCTATTGTTGGATCGTCGATAAGGGCACGGGCATGAGCACGATCCAATAATGACTTCATTAACGACGATGATGATAGCACTTCAGGGTCGAAGTCTTCTATGACTCCTGTCGAAGATGACTATATGGACACGAGTTCAGAATCTGAGAACAATAATTAATATGAATAAGTAATTCAATTTATTTTTTTTGTTATATCATGTAATACTTGGGTTTTTTTGATTATGTGCTGATTTAAATTATTTTAATCATTGCAGCATCATGACTGGTCCTGGACGTAGACGTTCACGGGATAGGCAGCAGGCTCCGCTTGATGATACACATCCTCACTTTAGCATTTTGCATGATGAGTCAGAGGATTTAGATGAGACTCAGTTGTCCGAGTCCACAGAGCAGATTAGTGCTCAGCCAGAGCTTGCCCAGTCGGAGGTCATGGCACCGCAGCATCATCCCCTTACAGGTACATCTCTATCAATTTATAAACTATATATTTTTTTTTGTTATATGCATTTAGTGATACATGATATATGTTCATTTCACCAATTTTTATATGTAGGAACACATCATCGACGTGCAGTGCGTGGTCCTAGTAAGAGTCTTGTTTTGGAAAAATATGTGCATACACACAATGAAAAGCCGAAGGTACAGATATTTCGAGATCATCCGGTTGGCACAGAGGCTAGTATCGTCGCAAATGAGATTAGTTTGTATATGTGGAATCATTTTTCGTGGGCTGCTGAAAGTTTCAAGCATGTAGCTCCTCGATACCGTGATGCTCTAGTCTCTCACATCAAGGTAAGAATTAAATTTGGATGTCTTGCATATCATTACAAAATCCATATTATTTTTGGTTATATAAATAAATTTTTTATTATATGAATAATTTCATGTATTTGCTTTTTGGTATGATGACTGTGTAGGATAATATTGACTTCGAGGATTGCATCGACGAAGAAGTGACGGTATGTATTCTCAAAATGGCTGCAAATAGATACAGAGATCGGCGATGTAGGCTTCATAAATACTGCAATGAGCTGCAGGCGAAGGGGATTGATCCTGTGACCCAGCCATACAGAAATTGGGCTGGGTCTAGTGACGATTGGCGGTGGTTATGTGAGCATTTTGGAAGTGAGACATTTCAGGTATGTCTAGTGTTTCAAGTTATTTTAATTTTGTTATGTCCTTTATTGGTTATAATTGTATGTATTTTGTAGCGACGATCGGAGGTGAATAAGGTGAATAGGAGTAAGATTGATTCTATTCACACGCAAGGAAGTGCCTCTTTTGTACAGGGAATGAAGAGGATGGTACGTAACTACATTTGCAATCATACTTTGTAACTTCTTATTAAATATTTATATTATTTTGATATCTTTTTTTTTCTTTTTTTTTGTTTGAACAGGAACTATCCGGAGTCGACACCTATGCTAAATTCTATCAAAATAAGAGTGGCGAGTTCGTGACCGAGGAGGCGAGGCAGCGTCATGTAAGTATCATTACTCTACATTTTGAATACTTTTAAAGAGTTTAAAAAAAATTTATGATTTTATTTGGTTTATTGTGAAGAAAAAAATATTAGAATTGAGAGAGCAGACGACGAGGGAGGTTGGATCTGACGGTGATACTGGATCGCAGCAGGTTTGTTTGATGACAGATGATACGATTTTGGATACCGTCCTCGGGCGGCAGCTAGGATCTGGTCATAGCATGCGGTCCAAAAAATCACGCAGTTTGTCATCCGACCGGTCTGATGATGCATCGGTGTCAGAGGCAGTTAGGACATCCATGAGCATGATGCAAGATCAGATTAGTTACTGGATGAATCGTAGTCAGACGCTCGAGAGGATAGTAGCTACAGTGGCGGGACGGCTCGGTATTGATGCTTCTGAGTTAGCACCTCTACAGTCATATGATGCTGCCTTTGCACCACCATCGCGACACATATCGGGTCAGGGATCGACGTTTGGAGAAGGAAACGAGGCCAACGAGTCAGATCATACCTAGTTTGTAGTTATTTTAAATTTAAAATGGTGTATGGACTTATATTTTTGTATATGACAAAGATGGTTATGGAACTTTTTGATACTTGAAATTGGTATTTTGAATTAGAATATTTTTATTATGTTAATATACTATTTATTTAAAATATGTTTGATCAGAGAATTTGTATTTGAGCAGATTTTTTTGAAAAAAAAATAAAAATTTAATTTTTTATCCAAAATTTATTTTAGCGACGAAATATTAATTTCGTCGCAAAAAAATTTGTGAATCCAAAAAAGTAAAATTTTTATTGTACATCGCGATGAAATTTTTTATTTCGTTGCTATTTTTACGACGAAAAAATAATTTCGTCGCTAAAAATTTTAATTTTTTTGCGATGAAATTTTTATTTCGTCGCAATTATAGCGATGAATTTTTTTATTTCGTCGCCCTTATAGCGACAAAATTTTTCTTTCATCGCCATTATAGCGATGAAATTTTTATTTCATCGCAATTATAGCAACGAACATTTTTTTTCGTCGCAATTATTGCGATGAAATTTTTGTGACAAATTTTATTTGCGACGAATTCCGTCGCTAAGTTTTATGATGAATTTCATTTTCGTCGCAAAAAATTATAACGAAAGGAAAGTTTTGTCGCAAAAAATAAGAGAATATTTTTTTTTAATCACTATATTTAGCGACGAAATTATTTTTCGGTGCAATTTTAGCGATGAAAATTTAAGCTCTTGCGACAAAATATTTTCGTCGCTAATACAGCACATACTTCGTCATCTAGGTTTACTATTTTTTGCGATGAAATAAAATCGTTTCGTCGCTAAGGTCTTTTGCTACGAGATTTTCTCTATAAATTTTTAGCGACGATATATTTCGTCGCAAATATTTTTAGCGACGAAAATATGATTTTTAGCGATGAAAAAATTTCGTCGTAAGAAATTAAATTTCTTGTAGTGCAAAGGATGGTGGTGATGGTGTAATGGTGAATGCATGGATATATAATTTCATTTCATGCATTGTGGTGCGCATCTCCTTGGCTTATATTTGATGTTGGTCTTGCTCATGGTTTAAGTAATGTGGTTATCTACGTAATTTTCAAGCCATTCTAGTGGTTTTTGAGAGTCCATAGCGTAGCTAAGCAATTCCATATTGTTGTCATATATGGGTGCTTCTTCTTCTTCTTCTTCTTTTTCTCCTGTCGCGGTAAAAGTTAATATATGGGTGTTATATATTAGCTGTTTTAATTATGGCTTATAACATTGATATAACAGTATTCCTGTTAAAATGTTGAAGGCAAAATGGTGACCTCGCTAGATTTGATCATATACCCTCATCCCTCCAAGGATCACTGTCATCTCCCAATGTTCGCATGCAGCCAGGTATTCATCTCCACCTTGCACCCGGGCAATCACTAGTATGACATGACCTATATTTTAATTCTTACTTAATATAAAATAATATATCCCGATATATCAGTTATTATGAAACCAAAATATCCATTAAGATTGTCTAATCTAATCTTTAAAAACCTTAATTAATATCTTAATTGTCATGGAAGATACTTCAGCTTTGTGATGTTAACCGAAACCTCGGACATCTCAGTTGTTATAATATATCATCTGAAAATTCAGAAATCTTAATTCTTTTCTTTTCTTTTCTTTTTTGTAGATGTTCGATCTCATTGGAAATAAAATTACGAAATCTTAGCTGATCGAGATATTGTTCACACCCTCCCATAAAAGTCATAATGAAATACAATTCTATGATCATTTTGTCTTCCTGTTATTTCTTTTGGGCTTGCTTGCTCTGTTCCTCGGGTCTTTATTTGAGGAAGTCAGAGCTTCTCCTTTGTACGATCTGTTGCTTCAGCTGAAATAAATTTCTGTGGTTTACCAAAAAAAAAAATACAATTCTATAAGAATTGATATTTACTTCCTCAAATATGATCATAAAGTAACCATGCGTGGCCACATTAAATAATTATCACGGGTTACTTCAACTGCTATTATAAGTAACAGCACTGGTCTACTGAAGCTAAGCTAATACTCATGTCATTTTTTTCCGTATTGTGGCTGGATGGATGCATATTGTCCGTACATATTCATTTCATCTCATCATTTTATTTTTAATATATATTTTTATTTATTTTTTTTTTATATTTAGCAAGTCAACATATATTTATATTTAGCCTGTATGTCTATTTTTTATTTCTTTTTGTTTAGCAATTCTATTTTTGGTTCTTTGGCCTTACTGAATATGTAATCAAGATGCTTCTTCTTTTTGTAATTGCTATAATAGCTGGCCTTGTAATCTACAAATACTCCTATTAGAGATCAATGAAATCAAAATGTGAAAATCAGAAATTATCCTCAATAAAGAAATTACCATTGACATGGTATCAGAGCCCTGAAGCTCCCTCCTCCTTCAGTACTCTCTCATGACCATCAGTTCATCTATCTTCACCTCCTCCAATCCCTCTTCTCCTCCTCCACCAATCACAATGACCCCTCTCACCTTTCCATCTGTACAGCATTTTCTATCCATCAAGTTGAATACATTCAATTTTTTGGTCTGGAGAAAGCAAATTACTCCCTTCTTAAAAGGCTAAGGCTTGTTTGGGTTCCTCGATGGTTCTGACCCACAGCCCACCGATCATATTGTTGCTGCTGCCTGGCAACGACAAGATGCCCAACTCGTAAGCCTTCTCATTGCTTCATTATCTGAAGATTTGGTTTCCCTTCTTCTTTATAAAGAGACCAGTTTTGAGTACTGGAGTACTATTTATGAAACTTTTGGTTCAGCATCTCCTACCCGACTCATGTCTTTGCATCTGGAGTTGCAGAATCTTCATCAAAAATTAGATGAGACTGTCACCTCTCTGCTCCGATGTGCAAAAGCTATGGCTGATGAACTTGTTGCATCTGGTAATGCCCTTAAGCCTACTAAATTTAATCTACATGTGCTGCGTGCTCTATGTGATGATCTACAAGATGCGGTCCCTGGTATTCTCAATCGACATACTCCTCCGACATATACTGAACTTCATGGGCTATTACTTAGCCATGAAAGCATGCGGGTATTCAGAAAATTAACTATTGCTGATACTACTCTTTCTACCAATCATATCGCCAATACCGCTCAACGGTCCTCCCATTCTTCTAGTGACCCTAGGCCCTCTATTGGCCGTGGCTTTAATCGAGGTCGTGGGGGGCGTGGTAGGTTTGGTCGAGGTCGTAGTTGTTTTGGTTCATCTGATGGTCGTGGTTCTCAATGGTGCTCCTTTTACAATCGTAACAACCACTCTAATACCACCTGCTTCTATCATCCTCAACAGTCCTATCCATATTCACCACAATCCAATGCAAATTTCTCATATTCACCATACCCAAATCCAAATCTATCTCACCATCACCCTAATCCGCCACTTCTCCCTACCCCTCACCCATCCACTGCCCTCACCTGGTACCCTGATACAGGAGCATCTCATCATATTACTCCTGACATTCATTCTATGTCCTCCTATGCTGAGTACACTGATCCTGATCAGATGCATGTAGTTCTTTTTTCCCTCCTCACTCTTCTCTTTCTTTTCAATTATCTAACATCTGACACGTTCCCTCTATTTCTAAATATTTACTTTCCGTGCAATAGTTTACAAAAAATAATAATATCTTTTTTGAATTTCACCCATATCATTTTCTTGTGAAGGATCGAACCACCAAGATCATAGTATTATCCGGTCCGAGTGAAGGAAGATTATACACTCTCCGTTCCAGCCCTTCTTCTTTGTCCGCATCTGTTCATATGACCGAGAGCACCACTCTTGATGGCTGGCACAACCGTTTGGGCCATCGTCATTATCGCTTGCTTCGCTCCATGGTGAAAACCAATAATCTCTCCTGCAAGTCTATATATCTTCTTCCTCTTTGTCCCTCGTGTCAGTTAGGCAAGTCCATTAAGTTGCACTTATCTCCATCCCATCGTCGTAGTCAATTTTCATTAGACCTCATTTATAGTAATGTTTGGGGTCCTCCTACTCCATCTTTGTTAGGACACCGCTACTACGTAATTTTTGTTGATGACCACAGTAAATATATTTGGTTCTATCCATTAACGCGCAAATCTGATGTGTTCTCTATTTTCTTACAATTTCAAGCTTTGGTTGAACGACATTTCTCTCGTACTATTAAATTAATCCAAACTGACTGGGGAGGGGAGTTTCGCTCTCTTTCTCAATTTTTTAGTAAAATTGACATTACCCATCGTATCGCAGCTCCCCACACCCACGAGCAGCAAGGGACTGTTGAACGTCGTCACTGTCATATTACGAAAACCGATCTGTCTCTTCTTGCTCATGCATCTGTACCCATGTTGTACTGGTACTATGCCTTTGAAATGGCTGTATTTCTCATTAATAGGATGCCATCTAAAGTTTCTAGTAGTGTGTCCCCTTTCAAACTTGTTTACAATAAACCACTGTCCTATGCCTTCCTACGAATTTTTGGGTGTCTATGATTTTTCATTCTTCATCCTTACAATCATCATAAAATAGAGTACCGCTCTCAACCATGTATATTTCTCGGCTATAGTCCCTCTCATAATGCCTATCGATGTCTTGATGTGAAAATAAATCATATATATATATCGCTAGGCATGTTCACTTCGACGAATCTATCTTTTCTTTTTACTCTCACTCTCCATTGAATTGTCCACCACCACCATCTCCCTCTTCCTTGCCATGAGGTGTTACATCACTTCGACCTCTACAAGAGGCCAACCCTCCACCATCCATTCCTCCATCTTCTTTGCTCCATTTGTCCACCTCACCATCAGTTGCATCCCCCATGTCTCGATCTGCCCCAACACCTCTTCCCATGACCGTTCTCCCTCCCAGCCCCTCTAGTACAACAAACTATGTACCTGTTCGGATCAGATTACTTATTGACCTCTATTGCAATTCCTTATCCGCAAAACCCTCCCTTCCCACATCTTTCCCCATGATAAGTTTTCAACAAGATACAATCTCCTCTAAACAATCTACCCAACCCACCTGTACACATTCCATGGTACTTCAACCCTGTCCCAACCAACCATCCGCCCTCACTAGCACTATCCTCACCATAGAACCTACTTGTTATACTCAGGCATCTAAACACTGTGTGACATGCTGCAATGATTGAGGAGTTTAATGCTTTAGTTTGTAATGGTACGTAGTCTCTTGTTCCACATTCATCTCAACAAAAAAATTTGGTTGGGTGTAAATGGATGCACAAGATCAAGAGAAAGGCTGATGGCTCTCTTGAGCGCTATAAAGCGCGTCTAGTTGCAAAAGGGTTCCACCAGCAGCTTGATCTTGATTACAATGAGATATTCAGCCCGATTATCAAACCTACCACCATTCGGACTGTTCTAAGCATTGCCATCTCTCATGATTGGTCCATCAAGCAATTAGATGTTCATAATGCTTTTCTGCATGGCAACCTGACAGAGAAAGTCTACATGTCATAATCTTCAGGATTTGAGGATCGTGATCATCCAGATTATGTCTGTCATCTCCACAAATCTCTATACGGGTTAAAACAAGTACCTCGTGCCTGGTTTCACCATCTCTCTCAGTTTCTTCTCAAACTAGGGTTTGTTGCCAGCAAGATTGATCCTTCATTATTTATTTTGAGGACGAACTCTTATATCCTCTATGTGCTCATCTATGTTGATGATATTTTAGTAGCTAGCAATGACTCCAATCAAGTCTCTCTACTTCTTTGTTAGCTTGCTACAGAATTCTCCATTAAGGATCTTGGTGATCTTCATTTTTTCTTAGGAATTGAGGTTGTTCAAAACTCTATCAGATTATTATTATCTCAAACTCGCTATATTAGAGATCTTTCAAAAGTAGGCATGGTTGATTGTAAACCTGTTCAGACCCCAATGGCCATGACACAAGATTCTGATTTAGGAGGTGCTCCTTATCCAGACCCTACACAGTATCGCTCCATTGTTGAAGCTCTTCAGTATGTTACATTGACACACCCTAACATTTCTTTTGCAGTGAATAAAGTATGTCAGTTTATGCAGTCTCTTAGTTCTGATTACTGGGTTATGGTCAAGCGCATCTTATGGTACCTTCAAGCTATAGTTGATCATGGGTTACAAATTCCGTGATCAACCTCTCGCTCTCTTCAAGCCTTCTCCGATGTAGATTGGGCAGGTAGTGGGACTGATAGGCGTTCCACTGGGAGCTATGCAATTTTTTTTGGCCCCAACCTTATTTCATGGGCATCTCGTAAACAGAAGATAGTTACTCGATCATCCACAGAATCTGAATACAAGGCCTTAGTAGATGCATCAGCTAAACTAATCCAGCTTAAGTCATTATTTCAAGAACTTGGCTATCCCTTACATGGCCCCTCCCCATTCTATGGTGTGACAATATTGGGGCCACTTATCTCTCTTCCAATCCTATTTTTCATGCTCGCATGAAGCATGTTGAAATTGATTTTCATTTCATTCGTGAGTGTGTTGCATGACATCAACTATTTGTTCAGTTCATTTCCATCCAAGATCAGCTTGCTAATATTCTCACCAAGCCCTTGGGTACCTCACGTTTTAGGTTCCTAAGAGACAAGTTGAAGATTCGTGATCCTGACTCTTCATCTTGAGGAGGTGTATCAGCATATATTCATTCTACCTCATCGCTCTACTTTTGGCATATACTCTTATTTATTTTCTCTCTATGTTTAGCAAGTCAACATATATTCATATTTAGCCTGCACGTCTATTTTTGATTTTTCTTTGTTTAGCAATTCTACTTTTAGTTCTTTTGCCTTACTGAGTATGTAATCAAGATGTTCTTTTTTCTTGTAATTGCTATAATAACTGGCCTTGTAATCTACAAATACTCTTATTGGAGATCAATGAAATCAAGATATGAAAATCAAAAATTATTCTCAATAAAGAAATTACCATTGACACATATGCTGGGGTTGGAATCTCAAAAATTTAGAGGAACCAAGTGATGATGGAGAAAGAGGAATTGGAGTGACGTTCATACTTTAAAAGGCCGATGGCAAAGATGGGTAAGTAAGAGACAAGATTATGATGTCCATGGATTCTGGCGCAAAAATCTATTTGGAATTGAAAGTGTTGGAGCGAGATAACGTTCAATAGATCGATGGCAGTCGGACCTATAAAAAAAATTTTATCAAAAATGGCTTCGATGAGAACTCTCCGATACTCAAATCAGATTCATACGCAATATATGGAAAAGAGTATTTATAGAAGGGAGAAAAGGCATACACTACAGTAAAAGGGGGGATTAACCATCATTTTTTGCCGATGCTTTTTGAAAGCGTCGATAGGTTGCGCTGACCTACCGACGTTTTTAAAAAGCGTCGTATTTTCAACGATGCTTAAAAGCGTCATAAAATTTCAGCATTATCAACGCCCACGCTTTTAGCAAAAGTATCGTTAAATAAAGAAAATACCGATGCATTTTTGCGTCATTAGTTAACGACGCTAAAAAGCGTCGTTAGGTTCGCTTAATCCGACCCCCATTCTCCCGTGCCCTAATCTATCTGTCGCCGCCCCCTCCCACCCATTCCTCCCATTTTCGGCCCCCATCTCCATCGATTCTCCATCACTGGCACCGCACCCGCCGTCCATGCCACACCGCCGTCTGCCGCTCCCCTCTGCTGCCGCATCCATCCACGCCGCACACTCTCTCATCAAAAAAATCAAACAAAATATATCCTTTTTTTCTGTGAAGCTGCTGCTCTTCTTTCCTCGACCTCTGGCATTATAAGCCCTAGCCATCGAAATTTTCACTTCTCACATTGCCTCCAGTCAAATCTCCGTCGTTCAACTCATCACCGGTGACCGCTGTTCAGTCGGTAAGTCATCTTTTTCATTTTTTTTCTCACTGTAGCCTGTCATTTTTTGGGTGGGTTGTCTTCGTGAGCCAACGGGTGGTAGAGCTAGATAAGGCAACACTAACACTAGGGTGCGAGCCCGGGGAGGCGCGTTCGTGCTCTCATGAGTAACAGACGAGAGTGTCACTCCAGCGAACTCCTATGATGAGCAGATCCATTCTCTCCAATGGGAATCATCGGTGACAAGGGGTCGCCTGGGATCTGAGTCACTAAGGATTAGGTTTCTTTGCTTAGTTTCTTGGGGGAGAGAGAGAGACAGTATGCCATCGCTGAGATTCTCATCGTCCAAGTCGGAGAAGAAGGGGAATGCTGTCACGAAGTCACAGCAAAGGAGGGACCTGTACGAGGTTCTTGGTGTGGGTCGCAATGCCACGGATCAAGAAATCAAGAGCGCATACCGCAAACTGGCTCTCAAGCAGGATTCCCTGATTATTCTCTCTCACTTGCATTTTATTTCATTTTTTGTTTGTTCGAATCCAGTAAATGGAAATGTTAAAACATCATATATGCAGGGTTTATGCCCTTGAAAACTCCATCTCAACATTTACTTTTCTTTGTTTTCTTGCATCATGGTGGTGCTAAAGTTTAACCAACATTTTTTTGATGGTATATAATTTGAAATTTTTTTTAAATATATTTTAGATAATTTAAAATAGATAAAATATATATTAATTATTGACTGTCATATTTTTTTATTGGATGCAGGTATTTGACGAAAACAATATCATCCAGTATTTTCTCATATTATTGTCCACTATAAGTAATTCATTTCTCTAATAATATTTTATTTTTTAGATTGAAAGATTATTCTCGTGTATGGCATTATTTGAAAGTGTACATAGTAGTTAGAGGATTTAGATAATATTTTAATTATTTTTATTTATTATTTTTAGATTTAATTGTGATGCCTTAGCTTTTGATGGCTAGACTGACTTTGGAAAAGAGATTGTTTGTTTTATTGTATATGAGAATTTTGAATGACTTGATTAGGATGCATGCTAATCCTAAGGGTTTATTTTGTTGATTCTTTTGTTATTTGGTTGCCATCGAATAATTATCTAATTTAGTTATTAAAAGTTTATGATACAGTGCATAATATTTAATTAACATGCACGAGACTTGGGTCTCAGCCTTGCGCGCTCGGGTCTTTGGTCCCAGTTGGCACCGAAGGCATCTAGTCCTACATGCTCAGACCGATGAAAGATGTCAGGCAATGTTAATTATGAATTAATTTTAAAAAAAATTATATTGCATAGAACCATAGACTCATCTTTTGATTAATGTACATATTCTATTGTATTCGTATATTTATTTATTTTTGTATGGATAAAAGAATTATGTATATTGATCAATTAATTATCCAGTATGGATAGTTTAAAAAATGTGAGTAATTTTATAGGTCATTACAATAATCAAATGATATGCTGAGGGTTCGAAAAAATTTTGGACGGTATTTTTTTTTTATTCTCCCTATACGGGAGAACTAAGAAAAAATACTGTCGAAATTTTTTTCGACTCTTGTTGCATATCATTTGATTACTGTAATTGACCTATCAAATTTATTTATTTTCTGAATGGGATAGAACCTTCTTTACCTATTAGTTGATGATAGCAAGTATTTACTATGTAAACCATATCATATCTAGATGCATTTTTGAGTCTTCAAGTTATATAATGAACTACAATAGCTGTTATTTTTTTAGATTTTATGAAATGACTGATATTTTTTACTCATTGCATTAATATAGATTGTATAATTTTTTTTATTTTTAGATAAGTTGCAAGTTCGATCATTTTTATCCTACAATGGACAAAAGTTGGATAAATAAACCAAGAAATAGTAAAAAATATTTAGATGGAGTTCATGACTTCATTAAATTTGGTATGGAGAAAAGTAGTTGGAATGAAAAGATTTTATATCCATGTCGGAAATGTGTAAATAGTTCTTCTTTAGATCCACAAATTGTTGAAGAACATTTGGTATAGAATGGTTTTTTAAGAGGTTATACCGACTGAATTTTTCATAGAGAATCTATGTTGCCATCATCATGTAACCAACCCCCGACTTATTTTGGATCCACTAGCCTACAAGACAATTCTGCAAGAGATGATGATATAAGGGGTTTGATCACAGATACTTTTGGACTTGGTGTTCAAAATTTAGGAGAATCCAGTAGTATACAAGAAACAGTTGGGATGTTTGATGGATGTACGCATACGGAACGTATGCATGTTGAGGAGCCTATACATACATCTAATGATGAGACAGCTCGTTATCATACCTTAATGAAAGATGCAGATGAAGAATTATATCCGGATTGTACGAAATTTTTTAAGATTTCTTTTCTTGTATATTTATTTTATTTAAAATATTTGAATGGATGGTCTGGAAAGAGTTTTACCATGCTACTCAAGTTATTAAATGATGCATTTTCAGAAAGTACTCATTTACCACCATCGTATTATGAAGCCAAGAAAGTAGTAAAGAAATTGGATCTTGGATACGAAAAGATTTATAGTTGTCTGAAAGATTGTATGTTATATCGAGATGAAAATGCTAATCAAGAGTCATACAATGTATGTGGATCTTCAAGATGGATAACACAAAAAGAAGATCGAGACGATGTACTGAATGAATTGGATGCAACGCGGAGTAAAAAGAAATCGACGAAGGTATTACGTTACTTTCTTCTTATACCTAGATTGAAAAAGATTTATGCATCATCAAAAATAGCTTCATCAATGAGATGGCATGACGAAGGACGTACAAAGGATGGAATGTTGAGACATCCAGTAGATAGTCTTCAATGGAAAGCATTTGATGATAGGCATCCTGATTTTGCCTCTGATGTTCGCAGTGTTAGGTTTGGCTTAGCTTCTGATGGCTTCAATCCATTTCGGACCCTGAGTTCTATCTACAGCACTTGACCAATCATTTTGATACCTTACAATTTGCCATCGTGGATGTGCATGAAACAATCATCACTTATCTTGTCAATGGTTATTCCAGGAGATAAGGGTTCAGGCAATGATATTGATATTTTCCTACAGCCTTTAATAGAGGAATTGAAATAATTGTGGGAGGGTATTGATGCATTTGATGCTTCCAACGGCCAAACATTTAAACTATGGACAGCTTTGTTATGGACTATTAATGATTTTCCAGCATATGCCAATTTATCTGGCTGGAGTACAAAGGGACGGGTCGCATGTCCTTGTTGTGGAGATTCAACACATTCAATTTGGTTAAAACATGGAGGTAAATTTTGTTACATGGGACATTGTCGATGGTTGGAAGCAAATCATCCATTTCGATTTCAGAAAGATTTGTTTGATGGTACTATAGAATTGGGATGTGTCCCTATTCCATCTTCTGGAACTGATGTTCATAGACAAATGGATGGCATCAATTACAGCTATGGTAAGCACTCAAAGTCCTCTAAAAAAAGAGGAAGGAATGATGTTGAAAGCTCAATGCACAAAGGGTTACCAGAGGAAGTCAGTATCAGTACTATAGATGCAGAGGTGTTTCAAGATCCAGACAATTATTTTAAAGATGAAAATGAGGAAGACACACAGATAGTATCTACACAACAGCCCAATAAATATTTATGAAAAAAATAAAGTATCTTTTTTGATTTACCTTATTAGAAACATAATCTTATTCGGCACAATCTTGATGTCATGCATATAGAGAAGAATGTTTGTGATAATTTACTTGGAATATTTTTAAACTTTGATGGAAAGAGCAAAGATAACATGAAAGCGCATCTTAATTTAAAAGAAATAGATATCCGACAGAAGCTTCATCCTAAAATGCTTGCTAATGATAGAATTTATGTGCCTTCTGCATGTTACACAATGTCTGCTCGAGAAAAGGATAATTTTTTGAGAGTTTTGAAAAGTATCAAGGTACCTGATGGATATGCATCAAATATTTCACGATGTGTGCATCTAAAAGATCAAAAACTTTCAAATCTTAAAAGTCATGATGATCACATATTAATGCAAGATATCTTTCCAATAGCTTTAAGATCGTCATTGCCAAAATAAGTTGTTGCAATTGTACTTCGATTATCATCATTCTTTAAGGCATTATGTTCCAAAGTTATTGATCCTCGAAAACTTGATCAGTTAGAATCCGATATTGCAATTACACTTTACCAGATGGAAAAGATTTTTTTTCTTAGATTTTTCACTATTATGGTACATCTGCTCATTCACCTAGCTTCAGAAGTTAAAGTTGGTGGACCGATACATTATAGATGGATGTATCCTATTAAGAGGTATTATTGTAAATCTTAAATTTTTTAATAATTTTATTAGAAACAACAGTATACTGATATTTTAATAAATATTTAATTCTTCAAGGTATCTTGTACGTCTTAAAGATTATGTGCGAAATAGAGCCTATCCCGAGGGCTCGATTGCTGAAGGATATATTGCGGATGAATGTTTGACATTTTGTTCAAGATATCTTCAAGGTGTAGAGACTATTTTTAGTCGACCTCAATGGCATAATGACTTTGTGAAGAATGCAGAACTATATAAGTTTTCAACTGCTGAAAAATTCTTGGGAAGAGCTGAAAGTATTGTACTTGATCAAAAATCTTTAGCACAAGCACATCGTTATGTGTTAGTTCATAGTGACATAATATCTGACCATCGCAGGTTAGTATATTTAAGGCATGACATCAAGATTTAAATTTTATATTAGATATAATATTCTAAATGATATATTTATATTTTATGCAGTGAATTTTTAATTTATCAGAGACGAGCCAATCATAACATTCATCCTAATGCAAGGATTGAACAGCGATGGTTGGTCGAGTTATTCTCTATATGGCTTTCGAATCATGTATGATTTATATTTAATTATGAGATACATTAATTTTTGATACATATTTAATATCAGATAACTCAACAGCACTTCATATCATTTTTTTTAGGTATCAAAGATGATGAAGAGAAATAATTCAGATGAACTAATAGCTCTTGCTCGAGGACCTAACAAGATTGTGAATAGATATAACGGTTTCATAATTAATGGCTTTAAATTTCATACTAGAGAATGGAAGAAATTTAAAAAAATACAGAATAGCGGTGTTACGGTGGAAGTGGATGGAAAATCCTATTATGGTGCACTTAAAAATATATATGAGTTGGATTATTATGAAAAATTTAAAGTAGTATTGTTTAGATGTGATTGGGTAGACATAAACTCACCAAGAGGTTTGAAACAAGATGCAAATAGATTTACACTTGTAAATTTTTCAAGGTTGATACACACTGGTGTGTTATTGAAGGATGATCCATTCATTTTTTCATCTCAAGCTCGTAAAGTATTTTATATATAAGATGCAAAAGATAAAGATTGGTTTACTGTCATTAAAACAAAATCTAGAGACTTATATGATATGAAAAATCAAGTGGAGGATGATGACGATGACACTTATACACAATGTATGCCCTACAATTTTGTGCCAGCTGATGATTTAAATGCTACGATGACGTTGGTTAGGACAGAATTTGAAAAAAATACTACTGTTTGATTGTTACTGATAATAATTATTTATGATGTATATAATTTATATTAATTATTATATTATTTTACTCCATATATTAACTGATTCTATCTTTTATTTATATAATGTTAGGTGACATCATGCGTCGTAGGAGACGATATGCTGGTGTGTGTTCCAGTTTTCACAGATAGAGGTCGGTACGTCTTCTTCAGCACAGCAACTTGAGGCCAGTTCAGCTGCACAGCATTCCGAGCCCTATCCTTCTTCATCATCAGCACAGCACGATCCTCCTGTTCATCAGCCAGATGATGAGATACACGTGCAGGATATATATTATCTTTCATGTAATTTTATTTTTATTTTATTTTATGTATATTTATGATATCGTTACTTTTATGTATTTTTTATAGACGGATCTGGAAGAGTATGTCCCAGACGCGGACCCACAGTAGTATGAGATGTGAGGCAGATGCGTGAGGGCGAGAGAATTATTGTGGAGTGCAATCAGCTAGGTCAGCCAATTAAGAAAGCTGCCTGCTTATTGACTTCATTTTTGGAGACTATTGCTCGGAGGCCTCAGCTATGTCCGTTGGGCTATGCAAAATGGAATGACATGCTTCCAATGTACAAAGTTGAGCTCCTCCAAGTTATAAAGGTAATGAATTGATGTTTATACTGTATATTAATTATTAATCACTTATATAATTTATTTCATTTAAATTTTTTTTTTATAGAGCAAGTTTGTTCTCCCTCCATCCACTCATGATTTTGTAATGAAGTCTCTCAACCGCAAATGAAAAGAATATAGAGCACAGTTGAAGAGGGACTATATGAGACAGGGTATGACAGAGGAGGATGTTGCTAGAAATTATCCTCCTGATGTACCCCCTCATCAGTGGATGGAGTTGGTTCATTATTGATTCTCCGAGAGGGCACAGGTATATTATCTGCTCATTATCTTTTCTTTTAAATATTTTATAAAAATATTGATTTATATTGTATATTATATATTATACATATAATAAGTTTTTTACTTTATTTTACAGACTTATTCTGTTATTGGTAGAGCTGCACGAGCAGCTCAGTCTGTTCCTCATACATCGGGGTCGAAGAGTTATGCACGACTCCGACAGGAGTTTGTATGTTCCTTAAACTTTCATAATTAACTTCTAATTTTTATGTTGAAATATTTATATAACTAATATCATTATGTATCGTGGATCATGTCTGTATCATGATACTCATATATTTTTTTAAATTATTATAACTATTTATTTAAAATTAAAATTATTTGTGTAGGTGGGTGAGCATGGGAGGGAACCCGATAAAGTGGAGTCTTACCGGATGACTCATACTCATCAGGATGGTATTTTTGTTCGAGATGAGTCGAGAGATTTATATGTACGATATTATTAATATTCTATTTTTTGCAATGATTTTAATTTAATTTTGTTAGCTATTAATGTATAACTCTTATTTTCAAAATAAATACAGGAGAGGGCTACATCTCTCATTGCGGAGCGTGACAACGAGTCTGCAGCATCTACGCAGTAGAGCCGTATCGAGGCCGAGGTGTTCACAGAGTTGATGAGACCAGAGCGCTACGGCCGAGTGAGAGGTTATGGAATAGGAGTCACCCCCACTCAATTATCTGAGGTTAGTAGATATACGCAGCATGCTGTAGTAGATGCTCAGGATTCACGCATCCGCAGACTCGAGGTGGAATACAGAAGATTAAACAGAGTCATGCCGCTGAGATGGAGGAGATACGACAGAGCCGTGCCGAGATGCAGGCCATGAGGGGACAGATTGATCGGCTTACATCTTTATTAGAGATGTATGGCCCATCTCAGGTAAACACATATTATTAAATATATATTTTTGTATTAATTTAATGATCTATATATTTTTATTTATAGATATGCAAATCAAGCTTTTCATATGTTTCTTGTAGGCTCCTAACACATCAGGCACCCGTCGAGACGGCGGCACGTCACGTGGAGACAGCGACGACCATCTGCCTGCAGATTGACATCATTTTATTTTTATTGTAGTTTTATATTTATTTATATTACTATTGATTATAATGGATGATTAGTACTTTATTTTTATTTGTATAAAACAATGCCTTTTGGTTTGGTTAAATTTGCTATTGAAGTTTGCTTTTGGTGTGAATGGTGGTGATTGTACAGGTTTATATTTGAATAATTGATATAATTTTATACAGGAATATATATATATATATATTTTGTATATAAAATCTGTATAATTTTTTTCTGTTAAAAAATTTAATGATGCTTATAAGCGTCGTTAATAGACTCTTTAACGACGCTTATAAGCGTCGCTAATGACTTAACTACCGATGCTTTGAAAAGCATCTTGGTAGAGTGGAGGACGCGTTGTTATTAACGATGCTAAAAAGCGTCGCTAAAAGTTAATTTTACAACACTTTAAAGCATCGTTAGAAAATATTGCGATGCTTTTAAAAAACGTCGGTGCTTTTCGTCTCCACTCTTACATAGGCAATACTTTCGTGACGCTTTTTAAAGCATCGTAAAACTTAAATCCGACGCTTATTAGCATCGTAAAATACCTGTTATAGCGTCACCTTTTACCATTTTCAATGTAGTGATATCTTTGGATCTCCATTTTATCTTTATTTATATGAGGAAGTTGAAGCCGTGGGAGAGTACAGATTGTCAGAAATATTTTATCTCCCATTATATTCTTGTCAATTATGCTTAGCAATATTATCTCATAGCACGTGAAGAGCCGTCCATATTAATGGCATAAGCTGATAAGTGATGGCTGGGTGGCATGGAGAGCTTACTCCACTCATGATCATCCCTATATATTAATAGAATGATGGGATGGATCATAAAAAGGCCACACGAGAGCTAATGGCTGGACCTGGTAGTGGAAGTCGATGTCAGGATCGATCAAACACAGGGAGTGCGATCATCTGCGGAAGCCATGCACAAAGGGTTTGGCCTTTGCTTGGTCTCCCTCTCCCACTACCTTTTCTCTTTTCCATTTCTTTTCTATTATCTTACTAAGATATCCTCGGGAGGATGGGACAAAGGGAGAAGCAATTAATGCCTTGACTAAATTTAAATAAGTGAATGACTACTGTTTGCTTTTCCTTTTTGTCTTGTTGCAAGGCCCATGAGAGAATGGGATGGGAAGAGGAGTGAGGTAATTAATGCCTCTTGTCAGGTCCAAATGATCGAGGGGATATGCCAAAGTATATGTGTAGTGGGTGGTGCGATCCAAAGGCTCTCCATCTCATATCTTCGACTGGTACAAAAAAACCCCTCAACAATAGACCCCCCACTTTCGAGTCCGAATCATAATCGAGCAGGGTGAAGAGAGTACTACTAATTTGCCGAAGACGTATCAAGATTATTCCTTTGGCTTTTGAGGGATCCATCACATAAAATAAATCTTAGATGTCTACCATGTTAGAATGCTCGCACAGCTAATCTGAACCTCAGCATTAGAAAGGTACCGGTTAGGTCTTTCACGACTCTTTGCTAACTTTTTACCAGCTATATTATTGGTCGATGACACAACACATAAAGTTTTTTCATCCTCACATTAAGAAGTATCCATGGTGGTCTCAGCATTATGTTGGTCGTTGAAGATAATTCTGAGAATGTTTTTCTCTATTTCGGGCTAATTAGATCTTCTGCAGACATCTCACCATTGAACTAGTTCTACGTTTATATGTAACTTCTCAAATGCTATTGCTGCTGTCTTTCGTAATTCAGTATACTATGATAGTCTATTGATCACCCCAAAGGCTTATTCATTGGAGCATCTTTTGGTTTACTCTCCATCTGGTCATGTGATTCAACATGAATTTTTGCCATCCTCCATAGGGTCATCTATTGGCAGTTCATGCACAAAAATCTATCTGGGACCAAAGGCGCTAGAGCGAGGCAATGTTCGATGGGTCGGCAGCGATCGGACTTGTAAAAAAAACTCCGTCAGATGTGGCTCCGATGGAGACCCTCTGACACTCAAGTCAGATTTATGCGCAACAGAAGGAAAAGAGCATTTACAGGAGAGAGAGGAGATGTGCCTTTGGATCCCCGCTTTAGCTTTATTTGTATAGAGAGGTTGAAGCCGTAGGAGAGCATAGATTGTCAGAGATATTTTATCTCCCATTATATTCTTGTGAATTGTGCCTAGCAGTATTATCTCATGGCACATAGAGAGTCGTCCATATTAATGACATAAGCTGATAAGTGACGGTTGGATGGCGTGGATAGCTTACTCCACTCATAATCACCCCCATATATTAATGAGATGATGGGATGGACCATAAAAAGGCCTCACGAGAGCTAATGGCTGAAATTGATAGTGAAAGCCGATGTCGGGATCAGTCAAGCACAAGGAGCACGATCACCTATGGAAGCCATGCACAAAGAGTTCGGCCTTTGCTTGGTCTCCCTCTCCCACCACCTTTTCTCTTTCTCCTTTCTTTTCTATTATCTTGCAGAGGTGCCCCTGGAAGGATGGGACAAAGGAAGAAGCAATTAATTCCTTTATTAAGTTCAAATAAGTGAATGACCACTGTTTGCTCTCCCTTTTTATCTTGTTGCGAGGCCCATGAGAGAATGGGATGGAAAGAGGAGTGGAGGCAATTAATGCCTCTTGTCAGATCCAAGTGACCCAGCGGATATGCCAAAATATGTGCAGTGGGTGGTACGATCCGAAGGCCCTCCACCTCATATCTTCGACTGGTACAGAAATATCCCCTAACAATAGCCCCTCTACTCTCGAGTCCGAATCATAACCAGATCGGATGAAGGGAGTACTACTAATTTGTCGAAGACGTGTCAAGATCATTCCTTCAACGGGATCGATAGAGAGGAGCAGCGTATGCGAAGGGCTCCCATTCTCTTTTTTCACTGTATTTTTTCTCTCTCATTTCCTCTCTTCTCAGTGCTGACAGTTTGCCGCATGCCACGAGAGGAGAGAGATTATTATTTGTATCAGATCCGTATGGTCTGATAGAGGTTCCAAAGTACATGGATAGGGGATCGGCCATGTATTGATAAAATCCTGATGCATACAGTATTGAAGCAATTAAGAGTGCTCAGATATTTCACTCTGAGGGCGGATTGAGCAACAAGTAGTTTCGGAGCTCTCACTGGGGATCGAATCGACTGTCGGGTGGCATTGCCTCCGATTAAAAGTGGGATCAGCCAGCGCTCTCCTTGGGTTTCATTGCTGTCACAAGAGGCACGAGGGATAGGCAGTCAACCATTTTTCTCTCTCTCTTTCTCTTTTTATATATATTTTTGTCTGGTTGTGTTACCTGTGAGGTGATGGAATAAGGAGAGAAATTTTTGCACGCACCAGGTACGATAGGAAGAAGAAATTATTACATGCACTAGATTCAAACACCCTAGGGCCAATCTCCAAACATATGCACAGTAGATAGCATTCAATAGGAAATTAATGATATCCAGAGATGTGATGTGGTACGCTTGGGGATCTCTTGTAGGGGCCACCTACGAAGGCAATGCATAGGAGGTCTCAGCCCCATCCGAGAGCGGATGTAATCATCCGAAGTCGACTCCGGCACATGCCTGATCAAGGCGCCAGCTGCAGCTGATGTTAGAGCCGTTAAAGACTAAATTAATTCAAAGGGCTGCCTATGCACGCAAAGGTATGACCGCTCGTGAAATTCATGCGGTGATGGCCTCATCATGATGCGAAGTCTGACATATGAAATCTCTACTCCTGTAATTAGGCTGTTATCAGAAAATATTTTAAATTGAAACTTTTCACCTTTATTTATATCCATTGCTTCGGTCTTCCTATGTTATTGTATTTTAGGCATAAAATGCTTTAGCATCAATGAGGTCTTCTGCCCCCTACTGAATAGTAGGATCTTTGGCCCTTCACTGGAGAGTGAGGTCTTCGGCCAATAGGTGGCTTCGGTCCTACTCATAGATAAACGTAAAGATACGCATATATGTAGTTTGTAATACAATCACAACCCAACAAATATATAAATAATAAAGCTTAGACCTTCGATGGTACGGGCATTCACAATATCACGAGAGCTTTTTGTATTCCCACCAAATGGGTGGAGGCCTCGCTGGCACTCCCTCTGGATAGATAAGAGTTTTGCTTGCACTTACATAAGATAGGTGGGGACTTTCTTTTGCACTCCCACCAAATAATTATACTCTCATCCTCGTGGGGGCTTAATCTGCACTCCCTCCATAGTGGGTGTTTTGATTGTACTCTCATTGAACAGTGAAAAATTCGACTGCACTCCTATTAAGCAGTGAGGGCTCCGGCTGCTCTCTCGCTGAAGAGCGAAGGCTTTGTCTGCTCTTTCACTAAATAATGGGGGCTCCACCAGCTCTTCTCCTGAATAATGGGGGCTCCACCAGCTCTTCTCCTGAATAATGGGGGCTTTGCCTACTCTCTTCCGGGGTACAAATAGCCATTCATGCCCTCTATAAAAATTACAAATTCTGTTATGGAGCTCTTGAGTCCCACTGAACTCCTTATTATTTGCTTTAGCACAGTAGTCTTCTTCCTTTGGGACTCTTTTCTTCCAAATATTTAAGATCCTACAAGCAGCCAACAAAAAGCTTTCCGTAGTGGTGAGCATGGATTACTCACTATACTTAGAGAGCATGGACTACTTTTTTTTGTTTTAGGAGCCTGTAGAGTGAGTTGTGGGACGCCTCCAATAGATAACATGAAGTTTGATCTCCGACCAAAAATCTCGTCGATGAGGAAGCTCTTCGCGGCAGTATAACAATGGATAGGATGCTCTCTTCCAAAAGCAGGCAGTCGTCCTTTCTCTAGCGCCAATCTGTTGATGCAAAAATCTGTCCGAGATCGGAGGCACCAAAGCGAGGCACCGTCCGACGGATCGACAATGGTCGGATCTGCAAGAAAAGCCCCATCGAAGGTGGCTCCGATGGAAATCCTCCGTCGCTCAAATCAGATTCATGCACAATAGGTGGGAAAAATATTTACGGGAGGGAGAGGAGGTATACTTTTGGGTCTCCACTTTATCTTTATTTATATAGAGAGACTGAAGCCGTGGGAGAACATAGATTGTTGGAGATATTTTGTCTCCTATTATATTCTTGTGAATTGTGCCTAGTAGTATTGCCTCATGGTATGTAGGGAGGCGTCCATATTAATGGCATAAGCTGATAAGTGATGGCTTGATAGCGTGAAGAGCTTACTCCACTCATGATCACCCTTATATATTAATGGGATGATGGGATGGGTTATAAAAAGACCTCACGAGAGCTAATGGCTGAAATTAGTAGTGGAAGCCGATGTTGAGATCGGCCAAGCACAGGGAGCGCGATCACCTGCGGAAGTCATGCACAAAAAGTTCGGCCTTTGCTTGGTCTCCCTCTCCCATCACCTTTTCTCTTTCTCCTTTTTTTTCTATGATCTTATTGGGATGTCTCTAAAAGATGGGACAAAGAAAAAAATAATTAATATCTTTATTAAATTCAAATAAGTGAATGACAACTATTTGCTTTTCCTTTTTGTCTGGCTGCGAGGCCCATGAGAAAATAAGACGAGAAGAGGAGTGGAGGCAATTAATGCCTCCGGTCCAAGTGATCCAAGAGATATGTCAAAATATATGTACAGTGGATGGTGCGATCCGAAGGTTCTCCTCCTCCTCATGTCTTCAGCTGGTATAGAAATACCCCCAACATGTTCCATATCAGCTGCCATCTGTTTGCACTAATGCATTGAAAAATAAAATTCTGAATGCAGGGTTTGGTGGAAGCCATAGCAACTTCTGCTTCACTTAAATTTGTTGGTGTATTTTAGAGGTTACAGTACCAAGATTTGGAGACACCCAAAATGGCAATGTGACGAGCTGATTTGCCATGATCACCTAGAGCTGGAAGTGGCTTAGGGAGATCTACAAATCAAGAGGCTTGTCTTTTAGCCATAATTGACCTTGGATTGAACTCAAAGCCAGCCCGAATTTGTGCCCGACCAATAGTCATGGGTATTAAGTCTTGTTCCAATGATTTAGGCTCGAATCGGAACCTACTTTTCAATGTTTCTATCTAGAGCTATCGTTAATGTTATTTCAAGAGCTTTCGTACGCAATGTTGTTTTATGCTTGCCTGAATTTTCTCTTGTTTTGAAATTATTCAACAAAAACTAAAAGATCTCTTCTTACTAGGATCTTTTACGACATTGATTTTATTATATGCATATATTATTCTAAATGATTTCTAAATATTTAGCTCTTTATCAACATGCTTTTATAATTCGATTGGTGCTATCATTCAGGTTTTGTGTGGATAATATTGTGCAATACACTAAGATTCATGAGATTAATAATCTCGTATTAGAGTGAAAGAGAGGACGTGGGAGAAGGGATAGAGAGAGTGTAAGGATAGGTATGAAAAAATATCTGAATATCGCAAAGAGAAAAAGACCTCAGTATATTTTTTTCTCTCTCTCTCCTTGCAAGAATGAGTTGAGAGAGTCCCTATTGATATGGGACAGACTAGGTTTCATTTACAGTAATATCTATCCTATTTCTAATCCCACGGCCAAGGATCTAGCATAATTACCCTAACAAGTTATTATTGTTTAGAGGGAAAAAGAGTAATCACCCAACCAAAGCTAGCTCATCTTATAATGATAACTTTGTTTTATTTAATTCAATTTTTTTAATATAAAGTGTATATTTCAATAACTTTGCAAACCTTTTTCTCCCGTGCCTTGCACTTCACTCACCATTAAAAGTTTAACTTTTAGCATCTGACAGTTGGACCACAGGCTACAAACATTGCCGAATTAATCCACATATGAATAGCATCTTTTCGCCACTAATGTATGTATCCCTTGTCAGAAAGCCTATTGTCCCGTCTCACTAAAAGCAATATTTTTGGGTTTTTTACACGTATATATAGAAATTGATAATTGGACTTTATTTCTAAGTAAATATTAAGTCTGGCCAATCAGCCACTAATTAAGATCGTGGTAAGAGAACCGATTACAAGTTGAAATTTTTTGATGGGGAAATCAGAGAATGTTTGAAGGAAGGATTTGGCGGTTCTCTTTGTTTGATGTCTTGAACCTTTAAAAGAGAGATGCCTAGCCTATTTCCTTTTTTAATTTAGTATACGAACATACATACATACATATGGACATATGTACATCCATATGAACATGCATATATGCAAACATAATACATACATACATATATGTAGTTTATTGGTGATTAGAGAAAGAATTGCTCATGCACATGGGACAATTGGTCATGGAAATGTGACAATATATAACATGAATTAATCTGGTTTGAATCTGTGCTTGATTCTTGTCACAAAAAAAATAGGTGTGCAGTAGGATGTGAACAAGTGAAATTATAAGGAAACTAATTACTATTCTAATTAGAATTAGATTAAAAAAAACTGCCAGCTGATAATACTATGTAGAAATTTTTTTCACGTAGCCAAGACTTTCATCCCATCAAAATAAATTTATAAACTATCGACCAGCCCTTGATCTAATTAGAACAACATTTAGAGGCATCCTTGATATTACAAAAAATATACTAATCAATTTTGTGATTACAGAGTTGAATTTTTTATCCAGGTCTGGGAGACAATGAGACCATGAAAGCATTCAATGCTTTGAATCTTATTATTCATAGCTGCAGCAATCTATGCGCATGATATTTTGAAGCCTTTCTTGGATCGCTGCATCAATTTATAATGATCTAAAGTAATGCTTTGCATAAAGAATAGACATACTACTTTAGATATCAATTGAGGTGGGATGGCACACCAAGAAAGGTGGCCACCCGCTCCTCTAATCCTAGTCTAGTTAGGAGTAGACTTAGCCAGAGTCTAGTGTTACTTGACTGACCTTTATCTACTCAAAATTAGGACCTGCTACACCTAATTAAAGGGTCAATCAAGGCTCTTATCAAATCTTACTTGATCCATTTAATAATTAACTGAGAGAATAATTATTTTGAATCTCATTCTAATTAATAATTAGAGATAGGTCGCACATGCTTTGCACATTATTGGGATAGATCAATTCGGATCTCATGCATCACAAATTAGCCTCTTCAGGTCAGCTAAGTCTTGTATTAGCAATGTGATTTGGCATGGGATATGGTGCTTATATCTCTCGGTTCTTATTACAAGACATATGCTACAAGTTAGTCTCTTATCATTCCAATATCCTTACATGATCGTTAAGAATATAAACATTGCCAAAGTCTTAGTCATGTAATGTCATGGACTATCAAAACCATGGATCGTGCTAGACACTTTTAGAGAGAGATCTACATAAAATATTTTGCAAAATAATACTGGATTTGCAAATCAATTAATTTTATTCCAAAACATAAGTAATAGCTTGGGGCGTAGGACACGTGTTTGATCATGTCCTATTCGATATAGACACATGCCACATAATACTTTTCATGTTACATAGCCTAAACCTCACTTACATCTGAGCCTAGTAAACTAGTATGCTCCTTATCAAGGATATAATCTAGGGTTCCATGGTTGATACATAGATTTGGCCTTAAATTTACTGATCCTAAAATGCAATAAGGTATCCTATTCTTCAAGTCAAAGGACTATTTGAAAAATGTGCATTTGATTTTCATCCATCCTTGATGGTGATTTCGAAGCAGATTGCTAGTGCTGACCATTGAATATAGCAACGCCCTCGAGTATCAATGTGAAATCCTTATCTTAATAAAGGACAAATCCCACATATATAGTCATCCTACATTTCAACAGTCATATAAGCACGATATTTGATCTTACCTGTAGATATGAGCAAATTTCAAAAACTGAGGTTATCCAATCCTCCCAATGGTAAACACTCCAATTGCTTGGATAATTCCTAAGAAGCATTTATAGGCTCTTTTTGATACATATCCAATATTATCTAGTAATCATATAAATAAAATTTTCATGCTATTTTTCGACTAATGTTCATAATACACGCAACTGGCTTTTATAAAACCCCTGCTCTAACATCTTCTACTTTTTATTTAATATCTTTTATCTATCTTCTCCCTCCTAATCTCCTCCTTGGAACATCTATCAATTACATAGACTCGTGTATGTATTTCTCAACATAGATATATGAGCAGCACATCATATTTTCTCTATATTGATGAATTTCTATTTCTTTCTATCTCATTCTAATCATGTGCTTCTATCTTTTTTTTACTCACTCTACTTCACTATTAATCTTTCGATTATGTGGCTTTAATTTAGTTATGGTATACGACCATACGGCATTGTTGTTGTTTTCTAATAATACATTCTTATCTTCTTCCTCGTGTCATTTCGGTTACCCTAAGTCATGTAGGCATGTCTAAAAATAGGTATATGGCAGCACATTGCTATTGTCATTTTATGTTTGTTTGGTTCTTCAGATGGAATGGAATTAATTTGATGGTTTGATGCAGTTAACTTTTATGAGATGTTTAAATTGTTAACTTATTTAATCAAGTCAAGCTTGCATTAGCCAATCAAGTCAAGCTAGCATTAGCCAAAGTAAATTTCTGTAAAAAATATCTCTTCATGATTTTATAGTTCCATGTAAACCCATCTTAGCCCATGCTATTTTTCCATCACTTTCCATTCCTTTTAGTAGTTTTTTGCTCTAGCCTATTCTCTTTGGTCCTGTTGGCCACTTTACACAGCTAGTAATGAAGTAACAAGTACAATCAAAGTTTACAAAAGGAGATGAATTAAAAAGTGGCTCATCAGGAGATAAATTCAAATTTATTTTACATCTTAATCAATCACGCAATCAAGTTAATTCACCAAGTAAAGCAATAAAATAAGATGCAATAATTATTAAGATGCACCCTTTATCAAATCAATAACCAACCATTGATTTATCTATAGATAGTGTAGGTGGTTTGGGTGGAAATCTAGAATGACAATGATTATATAAGATGGATTAATTGGGGAGAGAATTTGTTTTGATCCTAATTCTTCTATATAACTAATATAGACCAATTATATTGGTAGCTTACGATCCATTTTACTTCTTCTCTCCTAGTTATCTCAAGGTCTCAGACTAATTGACTTAAACAACAAGAAGAATGTATAAGTACCAAACAAAGTTCTGCATATATGTCTATTCATACATGCATATATTATTCTTTTCCAAATTAGTAATATTTTTTTTTTAGTTTCTATATAAGCAATGTTTGATAGATGACAACAAAGGTAGGCTATCCATATATATTAATTTTAAATATAATGTTTTGCATTATGCACATAATAATTAAATTTTAAAATGAAATATTGCGTATATTGGATTAAAGATATTTTTTTGCTAAACTATTAATATTTGAATTGATTGTATAGGATATCTAGCTTAGGCATGAGTTGTCTACTTTTTTCAAAAATTATATAAATGCATGCGCAAAAAATATATAAAGAAGAGAAAATATAATGACTCTAGTTCTTTTATCGTAGTGTGGATTATCATTTATAATAAAATAAAGTTACAAAACTAACTACATAATAATTTTCATTATTTTAGCATTAAAAATTCATGTTTGATATTGGTTTCTTTCGAAACAAAATTATATTTCCAATAAAATCTTTTTTTCAAGAATTCTAGAATGGTTCGAAATTATAAGATAAGTAGTTCTCGATATTTTTTTGGTAGTCTCATAATTGAATATAAAAAAATTTTATGTTATGTCTAAAAATTTAAATGTTGTGAAGGTAAACACACACTTTAAGATTTGAAAACTTATAATTTGGATTCAATTTTTACTTTGCAAACTTTAGTTTAAGCAAGCCAATTTGATAACTTAAGTAGATTATTCTCTTCTATGGTTGCATAATTCTATAACAAAAATAGCTTAATTTTTTTCAAAAAATATAAATTTCTAAAAAATTAACTTGATGATTCCGAATAGATAATTTTGTAAGAAAAGCTAGATGATTTTGAACATTTACATAGCTTGTTGATATAAGTTGTATAGTTTATTTTTTTATTTTCAATATTGATTTAAGCGGATGGATAGGTATGCCAACATGACATGAATCGAGACCATTTTCATTTAATAATAAAAAATATCATATTTTTATAAAAAATTCAAAATATAAATAATGAAACTCACTCTATCTTTTACTAAACTTTTTCAACATTAATAATAAACAATAATTATAATAGTACTAATACTTGTAAATAGAAAATATAGAAACTAATTATTCTTTATGAGACCAATAAAGTTATGCACACACATGATTAAGATCTTGTTTTATTCTTGAATAAATATACAGAAAACAAAGTTCAGCTTTCCAACTTTGTTTAGGCTATTCAACTAAACAACCTTTTCCTAGCTCTTAAATAAAGTCCTAAGAGGATGAAGCATATTTAAGATCTTGAAAAAATTAAAAATATTTTTTTTTAAGTTTATAAGTTTCATCTCAGATACAATTATTTTTGTAGAGGAAAGGGGAAAGATCAAAGACTGAAAATGCATAAAACCAATATTTATTTAAATAAAATTATTCAAATATATCAATTTAAATTATTTGTGAATAAAGTATAGTCTCAAAGTTTTCAAGTATCGGAGAGTGATCTACGGAGTTTTTTTTTTTTTTTTTTTTTTGGGCTCATCAAGTTATTATAGTTACATTAAATAAAATAAGAAACAAAAGTTTATCCTTTTCCTTATCAAAAAAAAGTTTATCCTTTTTTTTATTTTACTTTTTATTTTTTGTGAATTGAAATGTAAGAAAGTTGACTAATCCAGGTTATCCAAGTTATTTCGAGAACCTAATCCACGTAAATTACCTTTTTGCCGCAGCTGTCTCGGATGCCTTCGTTCGTTGTCCCTCTCCACCCCTTTTCCGGGTGCGGAGGTATCGCTGTCGCCACCAATCCTCTCTTTTTCCCCACTTGCTCACCTCTAAAGCATACAACATTCTAACCAGCCATTGGCCGCCTCCTCCTTTTTTTTGCTTCTTCCTTAAAAAAACAAAAAAATTCTACCCAGCAGTCATCTGAGGTCCCGATCCTTCGCCTGTCAAAGAAGTTTCTCCTCCTCTCCGCAGATTTTTCTTTTTCTTACGACCGGTATGGATTTAAAGATCTTGTTTTTTTTTTTCTTTTTTTTTTTTCCTCCTGGGTGTTGCTTTCGGGCTCATTTTGTTTCTTGCGTTCCATATTGATTGAGAATTTTGGATTTAATTTCATATTTCCCTAGTTTTGTCTATTTAGTTGATTCAAGAACATATTCCAGCTTTATTTTGAACATCTTGATTCAGTTTTGGGTTTTAATCATAGGGGTTTTGAGATTTTGGTTTCTTTTTGGATCTATCGAATGCTATCTTGATTTGCCTGGCTTTTTTTGGGTAGTGATTCTACTACAAGGGTTCTCTAATTTTGTTTTATGTGGTTTCTGGTTAAATTTTGAGGAGGTTGTTGTGTTGGTCCAGGTGGGAATTCAATAGAATGGAAGGAATCGTTGTGAGAAGAGTCATACCCTCCGACAATAGCTGCCTATTCAATGCTGTAGGGTGGGTTTCTTTTTAGCATTATGGTGTTGTATTTTCGCAAGTGAGGCTGTGGGTTGTTGGAGTAATTTCTTTGCTGCTCTTTTCTTTTTCTTGTTGCTTATCTTTGTGCAGGTATGTAATGGATCACGACAAGCACCGAGCTCCAGAGCTAAGACAGGTTTCTCATCTGTTTTGACAGAATTTGTCATTACAACCCAATTTCCTGTATTTTTGAACGTCTGATCCTATCACTGCTAATAGTATCAGTGCTGTTATGTTGGAATCAAACTTTTCTCTGAACACGCATCAAGAATATATTATGTACTATATATGTTTCCATCCTATATTAAACTTTCGATTTGGATTCTAAATGAGATCTACAGATGTCAGGGCAACCTAGGATTTGCTACATACCTGCAGATCTCTCATGTTTTATTATCTACTTGAATTATGAAGTTTATGGTTTTCCTCACTTCTGCCTTGTCTAATAGTACTTTCTCTTGTTTTTTATTGAAATTATACAAAAGTTAACTAGTCATTTGAGCATCCTTTTATTCCATCACACAGTTGGCATTTTCACATAAACTTTCTTTGATGACCGACCATATCTAGATGTGCTGTGGGTTTCCACCCATAAGCAATTGATGAGTTATGGATTGCATAGGGTTTGTGCCCGTCCCATTACAGTGGGCAAACATCAATTTGGTTGAATCCTCGATGTTGAGAGACCCGGTGGATAGAAAAATTTTACATGGCAAACATTTTTATATTTTTCTTTTATGTATGATCAGCATCGACCAATT
This sequence comes from Elaeis guineensis, assembly GCF_000442705.2. NCBI lineage: Eukaryota > Viridiplantae > Streptophyta > Magnoliopsida > Arecales > Arecaceae > Elaeis > Elaeis guineensis. The sequence continues at coordinate 29,963,351 of NC_026002.2, forward strand.
AATGACCATTCAGCTACTGATTGCAGTTAGAATAGATGGCCGTGCGAAAATAATCTTATTTACTTTGACAATTGGTCTAAAATTTTGCTAGATCTGCAACTAAGACATTTTAGTTAGATAAAATTGTAAATCAGGGGGGAGCACTTGGTTCACATGGCAACTCTGCCATAATCACCACCAGCATGTGAAGCAATTGTTGACCATAAGGTGACTCCTACATGCCATTTATATCCTAAGCTTACTTTTATCTGGCCATGCTTGACCGTACACATTAAAAATACCACTAGCATTAGTCTCTATATGACCATTACCTGGTTAGAGTAATTATAGTGAGCAATCTTTATAACATTTTATGGAGTCTTATGAAATCCTGCTGATGGATTATGTTAAATGGTTTGCTGTGTGCAACTTGGACAATGGCAGTCTTGGAAAGAATGACCAGAACTGTCACTGCCAGCTAAGCTGCTAGGTGGTAGTCCCTGCATTTTTTATTTGATCGAAGCAATCCATTAATATTTATATTTTTCCCCTGATATATGTAATGAGAATCTTGATTTGAATGATGATTGAAAGGAGATAAAAAAACAAAAAAAGATCCTATTAAGATAACTGGTGTACATCTTGTGATGTATAGGTTGTTCCATTGTGTAAAGATTGTACTTTTAGATTCTTTAGAATCTCCTTCAGGGTGCCAAATGTTCCTGTGCCTCTGCTATAAGGGGCCATGGGCTGTATGTGGTCTGATGCTCAGCCCATTGTTTGGTCCCTGCCATGTCTATCAATTAAGTGCAAGGCAAGGCACTGAGGAGGACACACTGCATAGGCTAAAGAGATTGTTCTCATAAATTCCTATAAATGGTTTCCAAATGGCTGTTCTGGGTTCATACATGCTTTGTATTAGCTAGGTGGTTCTACTTTGCTGCCTTAGGGTGTTTGATTGAAGTCGCAGTATCTACTTTGCACATTCCACATTGTCTTGGCCTTTATTACATATAGCTTCATTTCCTTGTGAAACTATGTAGGGTGCATCATGAAACTATATGTCATATTGGAGAAAATAGGTTACTAGTTAACATTCCCTTCTGATCTCTCTCTCTCTCTCTCTCTCTCTCTCTCTCTCTCTTTCTCGGTATGTGTGTGTGTCTAGCCCATTCTTTACAACCAGAGTTGTTGTGGGACATAGGTACAAATGGAATGCAACTATCGGAGATGACAGATTATTTATCAGTACCAAAAAAGTTGTGAAAATGCCTCTACTAAACCACCTATATTAGATTTGCAATTTTCCTTTCTTGTTACCATCAATAGATTTATATAAATGGCACCCAGATCTTGAATTTACCAATGGACCTTTTATTACCTTTCCAATCGGTCAAACCAAGTTTTTTGCAGAACAGGTACATGCCAATAGATATGTTTGTAAATGGAAGAGATTAGCATTGGCAACTGGCCATGTTGAAGGTCTATTGCCTTTGGAACGCTAACTTCTCTCTGGGTAGCTTATACACTAGTCATTGTTCATGTATACATGTGTTGAATGTTGTTGGCACATATCCTTTGGATATTGCTTCCTTTCACACTAACCACCAGATTAATTTTTCTGATAATATGTTAGTGCTTTATCTGATCAAATGCTCATGCTTACGGATACAGGATACAGATATAGATAAAGTGCACATACGTGCACATGCTTGTTTATGTATATCTGTATGAATTTGGTTTTCATGCATTTATATACGAATTATTATTAAAGGTGGTTCCTGATTTGAATGTCATGCATTTTAGGATTGGAGCATAGATAAAAGCAAACGTGAACACAAGATATGCATACATTCATAAATATAAACACACACCCAGACACATGTATTAATGTATGCATTTGTTTTTACAAACACACATTTGGACATATCTGTTCATACATATATAACTGAACAAACAATGCCATTATACTATATGTCAGTTCTCTGCCTCGTCTGATAAAGGCATGGCCGTTCTAGTAGCCTCCTTACTGTGCTGCATTATACGATCAATTTGTACTTTGTGTATCCACCTGCTTTTCACTTTGCATGTTTTAATACATACAATAAAATTTTTGTTTGCTGAAGGTTATAGCTGCAACAGTGGCGAGTGATCCAAGAAAATATAACCAAGCATTTCTTGGAAAATCAAATGTAGAATACTGTGGCTGGATTTTGAATCCTGAGAAGTGGGGAGGTGAGATCATTACATACTCCTTTAGTGATGAGAAATTTATGATGCTGCTAACTGATTGGTAGTATTTTTTATTGTGTTGTAGCCATGAATGTTTGTAATTTTTAGGACGACAGTGAAATTATGCACAATTGAAATCCTTTTACTGCACATACTTTTCACAACTTCCAATTTTTTGCCGATTTGTTGGTTTTATATTATCTGGCTTTCATATATTGGTCCTGAATGCAACAAGTACTTACATTTATATAATGATCTGTAAATTAGGATGAAATTCTCATACCATTTGACAAGAATCAGGTTGTATCCATTTGGTTCTGGCATGACATGAACTATTGTCACCAGAATGTGCCAGGATGCTATTTTCAAAAGAATAACTCAAGTTTTGTGAAACTATATGTATAGCCGGGCATTCATGCATGTACTGAAAATGGTTTAGTCTATCTTTGATCAATCTTATGCTAGGAGCATTGTACAGCTTGTGTACGCAACCTACTATAAACCCTAGATCTCCCTTGGGGCTGTGATAAGTACAAGCCTTTGTTGATCGTGTTAAGGCAAGAGTTGTCCCAGTTGTAACCTGCAAGCAACCTGCCAGAACATGACCCATTTATGGTGAGCAAGGGTTGTTTAGTTTATTCCTTGTGAGATGATGTGCTATAATGCAAATAATTTTGTTATAAAGTAATGAGGAAGGGTTGGTTAACCAAATGAAATAGAGCAGCGGCATACAAAGAAGTTCATGTAACAAATGAAGAGGATTCAATTTGCTACTTCAAATGTTGGAACCTCAACTTAAAATAGTAAAAAGCTAGTTGATAAGATGATGCAAAGGAGAATCAATATTGTCCATTTACAAACTTTATATGTGGGGAAGGATAATAAAGAAATGGAGTTTGAAAAGTGGTGGATTTAGAAATGGAATATAAATTTGTAGCTGTAAAAAGGATAAGTGATAGGTTAATAGCTATTGACTTGGTTTTAGACCAAGAGGTTATTAGTGTTAGCACTTATTTACTGCAAGTAGGTTAGGAGGATAGAATTTAAAAGTGATTTTGGAAGGAATTGGTTGATTAATGCAAGGTATTCTAAAAGATAAAAAGGATGATTAAGCTAGCAACTTATATGGGCATGTAGCTAAGAGAGGTTTATGATGACAGGGTACATAGTGGATATTGGTTTGGGGATAGGAATTTAATGGGAGATTTGATTCTTGAGTTTGAAATGGTTTATGATCTAACAATTGCAAATGCTTACTTTAAAAAACAAGCTGAACATTTAGTTTATTTCAAAGAGCTGATAAAATTTGTTGTAGATACATTACTCTTTCCTATGAAGTAATACTTCATCTGGGTTCAAATCCTACTAAGAGGTCCGCTAGAGAGCAGAAATTTTTGAAGAAAAAATAAGATGTTTCTTTTGTCCGTTCCAGGCGATCGGAAAATAAAAAAATGGTTGATATATTGAAGATAATTACATATTTACAAAATACCGCCTCAATTCATTCTATCTCCTCAGATCTGGGATGTGATATGGTTCCGAAAGATATATCGGATATGGACAGTTCCAATAAGATTTCATTCTTGAAAAAAAAAAATTCATTTTTTGATTTATTTCATCTATTCTATAATTGGAACAAAGGGGGATACACGTTGCACCACGATCTTGAATTAGAAGAGAGATTTCAAGAAATGGCAGATCTATTCACTCTATCAATAACCGAGCTGAATCTGATGTATCATAGGGGATTTGCCTTTTCTATTGATTCCTATGGGTTGGATCAAAAAAAAAATTTAATAGCAAAATGCTAATACTAAGTAACCAAGGAGAGCTTAAAAATAATTAGGCTACTGATATTAGATGCTTTTAGTAAGTGTAAGAAAAGAAATGAAATTTCTAAATGTGCAATAGTAAGTAGGTGGAATTCTAAAGGGTGAAATTTTATATCCATCAGTCCAAGTTGAAGGTTTTAAGATATAGATTGGCTGTCTGGCAATAACCCATTCTAAAGGCTGCATGATACACCTTCAAAAATGGAAACATGATAACAGAGAAGAGTAAAAGCAAAAATTGCTGTGTTCATCTAACAGTGATGCAGAATGTCTGGCAATAACCCATTCGCTATGTCGGTAGTTTTGGTTAAAATCTCCCCGAGTGGATATAATATTTTTAACTAAAAGTGTCTTAAATATATATTGAAATAATTAAGCAGTGGTGCTGCATGGACAAGGAATTTGATACCAATTCTAAGAAGGTTCATATGAGGCTGATAGCTGGTCTTAGAATATGTGCAACCCATTTATGGATCCTTCTTGTCTTAGACTTATGCTTCATAACTCACTCCATTGTGATGATAAAAGGTTTAAAAGATGACTCTGATGAGGCAGTTATGCTAATTGTCAATGCCCAATTCTCGTGTGAGAGAACCAATACTTTTGTGAAGTGGATTGCCAATTTATAAATGTGAAAAGACTGAAGACAAGGGTTTGATCACTTCATGGATCAGTTTGCTAATTTGTTGAAAACAGTATCAGGGTGGAGCTAATTGTTTATTCTGCTTTTTAAACTATTTGCTGTGCTTCTTTGCTCTCTTCTTTTCTTCTTATTATTGCATTATTTTTGTATGAATTCATTCCCATGAACTTATAATCTCATTTCTTTAGGGTTGTGTTTTTGTGCAAGAATTCTTAAGATGCTTCTGATCATTTGAGATCTTAAATCACATACTTAGTGGCTTTACCTGATTCATGCAAAAATGAGTCGTCTTAAATATTGATGCATCTAGCCAGTAGAAGTTTTTTGGAATTCTTAAGACCTAGTGGACAAGAAATTTCTGCCTTTCTATATAGCAATAAATGGTCTGTCTAGCGGTATAGCTACAATTCATTGATTTGGTAGCACTTTTATCAACATTTAGTTTCTGCCACGAATTCTATTTTGTGCCTACTTTCAAATTTCTAGCTTGCTGTTTCTGTAAGGTTATTGCCTTGCAGTCAATTATGAGCTTATGTTCTACTTATTTATTTTCCAGTTATGTTCTATGTTGCACTTAATTGTTTACCTCCACTACATAAATTTATTTATATTTCTCTATTTACGGTCCAAAGGTGCAATTGAACTTGCAATTCTATCAGAATATTATGGACGTGAAATTGCAGCATATGATATCCAGACCACCCGTTGTGATTTGTATGGCCAGGTTTGTGGATTGCTCATGTTGGCTGCATTTGGTGGCAGATTCTCTTAAAATACTGAGTTTTCTTTACCTTTTGATACTTTTGTAACAGGATAGGAATTATCGAGAGAGGGTTATGCTTATTTATGATGGCCTGCATTATGATGCATTAGCTGTATGTTTTCCTCATGGAAGCCTAGAATAAAGTTTCTCATAAACTTACAATAGATCAAAGCATATTTGACATGTTGTCTTTTAATCTAATTTTTATATTATACAGATGTCTCCATTTGAAGGAGCACCGGAAGAGTTTGATCAAACCATTTTTACTGTTGACAATGGTCGTTCTATTGGGCATGTGGAAGGCCTCACTCTTAATCTTGTTAGGGATGCTCAGAGGTAAGAATTTTATCATCTGTTTCAAACTAAATTAGTTGGCTGGCAACATTAGTGGTTTATGTTACTTGGTATTTATTCATGTAACAGATGTTATTGCTGTTTATCATTCATTTATGCTATACCACATGGCTATTTTGATGCAAGAAAAAAGTATATCTGAGACAATGGATTAACACTCGGCCTCCTATAGGAGAAAAGAAAATGGCTAAGGATTAACATAAACTCAATTTATTCAAGGGCCTGGGTCTAATAGGTTGGTTTGCTCTTGTTCAGTCCAACACATATAGCTTGACATCTGCCTACTGGCAGCTTCTATCTGAGGGGCATATTCTTTGGGTTTCATGAATGAGGAGTGGAAGTGAGAATGATCAGTCAAATTCTGCTGCAAAGGAAGCCAAAAAGAGTTGTATCAAACAAGAACAACAGTTGGTATGGTTGCCAGAATAGTGAAGTCGCCAGAAAATTATTGGAACTGGAAGCACTAAGTGTTTAATATATTTTCATCCAAATGATTTGAAGCTTACATGAACGCTAGTGCTTCAGTTTATTATTGTTTAGTTTTGGATAAGGAAAAAGTACAAGCATAGAGTAACAATGAGCTATAAATATGGATAGAGTTGTGGTAGGTATAGATAATGGTATGAGCTCTAGAATCTTGAAAGTGATTAGAATTTCATCCCAATGCAAGAAAAATTTTTATAGAGCATGTCTTTAGATGGATTTGTCTAACGAAAAAAAGTTTGGTTGAATTGACCTTTTCAATCTTTAGGTTAAGAACTTCCAAGTTTTAACACAACAAATGCAGCACAACATATCATTGAAAAAAAAAAGAAAAGGAGGAAAACAGTTGAGGATCATTGTTCCGGGAGCCTGACTGGTGTAGCATATAGATGAAGACCATTGGAACTTGCTTCTTGTTAAATCTGCTTTTACCAATCAAACCTTGATGTTGTTTTTTAATGAGTCAAAGAGCCCTTGGTTCCACTGCTTAAGATGTATAACACAAGCAGATTGCAACAATGCTAATATTACTTTAGCAATCAGCTTCTAGCTATCAGTATAATGGAAACAAATATTTATTACTTTATAGATTATCATGTTATGCTTGTCTTTATCCTTTATCAATGCATCACAAGTAAATTTCAAGTGTATCTCTTCTTCTTCTGCAACCTTTACTGAGAGGAAGAGGGGGGGGGAGGGGGGTACCAGTCAGCATGATAAGGTGGGCGGCGGACATCACATACAGAGGTACCACTAGCATATTCTAAAATTATTGAAGTTTGTCATGCTGACTGTATTGTCAATATTTGTCTATTATATTCCCTAATTTCTTAAACTCCTAGGGCACCTTATCTCATTTGTCCTCTCCATAAGCTCATCGAGAAAAGGGGATTACTAAAAATCAATGTGATCACATTTTTTAGCCTATCCGATCCTCCTTCGTCTATCTCTACTAAGAGAGAGCACTTCGATCTCTACTAAGAGAGAGCACTTCGATCTCTACCAAGATGGAGCTCTTATCTCACTTCTCCTTCCCACATGCTCTGCAAGAATGAAATTATGAACATCAATGTAATCACATTTTTGAGACTATCCAGTGCTTTTGCCGCTCTTTTCCCAATACATTTTGGTTACTTTTCTTTCTGAAATTCTTCATCATCTATTCTCATAGCCATTTTCTTTATTATACTTGTATGCTTTTCTTGTCAGTGAATGGACCAATTGCTAAGCGAGATCTGCTCTCTGTTTTCCATGTGCACAGTTTTGGGTGTAAGTATATAGTTGCTTTTATGTTTTGTGCATTTTCTTCAAATGTTATCTATGCATTGTCAACGTGTGTCTTGGAATGCCAATTTTCAAATACCCTTCTCTCTCTCCCTCTCCCGTTTTACCCTCACTACCTCTTCAATGGTTGACAATCTCATCTATATCTTCTTGATGGTGATTCATCAACTTCATCTCCTTCCAGGCCTCTTATGTCTTGAGATGCCACTTCTCAAGCATCTTGCCTATATGCTTATCCCTCTCTTCCTCTTCTCGATGATTGACAATCTTATATTTTGATCTGCCTTTTTTAGTAGGCGAGCCATCGACCAAACCTCCTATCAAATTTTCCATGGCAATGTTTATGTGAAAGGGGCATATGTCATTTAATGTGTGATTATACTTGTTTTATTACTTTTTCCCTCCTACTAAGCAAAGTAAGCTCGCAGCTTGGTCATCTACGTACATTTTCCTTATGCATAGTCTAAAGCATTAGGAGCAATCATGTTTTTGCTCAATGTGTAAGGATGCCACTTTCTACTGTTTGTTCTCCATGGTTCTCTAGGGATGTAACTAGTTAGGCGTATGCCAGCTGTGTTGTTTCCTTTTCCTTCTTGATGAACAAAAAAAAATAATTACCTTAGATTATATTGTATTCTCGGGCCTTTTATATGATTATTTTATAGATGGCTTTTGACACTTCTTTCAGGTAGTATTAGTATGCAACAATCCTACTTTAGATATATGTTTATTTGGATAAACCATAAGTTCATCAAGATTTGTCTTTTAGTTGTTTTACTTGTCTTTATATTCGGTTATTTGGGATTCCAAATTTCAAGAAATATTTTAGGTACTCGCATGGAGATCTGCTACTAGCTCAAGGGCCTATTTGGCATCACTTTTTTATTTTTTTTATTTTTAAAAATAAAGTCATGGAAATCGAGATTAGAAAAGACATATTTGGTGCTGTTATTTTTTGTTTCCTATTTTTCAAAATTTATTTTTGTTATTTCTAGAAAAATGAAAAAAGTTTTTGCTTTCACTATTCCCAAAAACAAGGCATTCATGTCTTTTACCACTACCATTGACACCAGCTTCATCATGGCCACCATCACTACCACTGTTGCAGCCATTATCTCCACCATCATCGTCACCACTACTTTCACTGTCATTTCTATTGCTACTGACGTTGCTACCACCACTGTCGTCTTCTCCACCACTGCCACCACCATTGATGCTGCCACCATCACTACGACCCTTGCCACTATCACGCAACCACTGCCAACACGGCCTCTACCAACTCCTCATCACATAATCACCACTATAATTGATATGATCCCACATTGTTTGTTGTCCCACCACCATTGTCACTACTGCCATCACCCCCTTGCCATTGCTACATCATTAGTATAGTACCTCCATTACTGCTAGCATTACCACTACCACCTCCATTGTCTCCACAACCATTACCACCATCTCAGTTGCCACCATCATGTTTATCTCTTTAAGAATAATTAGCTATGTGAAACGTGTTTGTATTTTTAAAAATCTAAAAATAAGATATAGACAATTTCTATTTTTCATTTCTGAAATGAAAAAAAAAAATGAAAGTGATGCCAAACAGCACCTTAGAGTTATAGTTTACTTGGAAAACTAGTAAGAAAAGGGTTTTATGGCTGATCACTAAGAGGCACTGTACATGGTTTGTTTTGAAGAAAAGATTTCTTTCTTTTGGCTACTTTCTCCCCTTCTCTCTCTCTCTCTCGCCCCCTCCCTCCCCCTCTCCTTGATCTCTTTTCTGTTATTTTTAGAGTTTGGTTACATTATCTCTATTGTACATGCACTGTTTGTTGAATTTCAGATATGAGTTAGCTATTGACCCTTTTGTTGAGCTTGAAATCCTTGAGAACCTGATTCCTCCCTTCTCCATCAAAAATTGTAATGCAAATTTATTTGACATTTTAGTTTTCCCTTAATCTCAAGGATATCCCACTGTCCTTTGTACAAGTTCAAGAGAGAGAGCAATCAAATTAGACCAACCTTACTTATAAGCCTTAGTCTAGGTTGTCCAGGGCTCCAATGCATTGCAGACCATCCCTTAGGGATCTTGCATCATTCCCTCTTCCACAGTTGACAATGTCACATGTTCATTTGCAAACTTCAATTAGTGATTTGTCAACTTCATCTCCTTCTAGTCCTCCCATTTCTTAAGATGCCAACTTCTTGAGCATCTTCTCTATTATGCTCCTCTTCCTTTTTTTTTTTTGGCTCTTCTCTCTCTTTCCTCATGGTTAAAACACAAAAATGTTGTCTGCATCTTTCCGTTATTGGCTCGTTACCTTCATCTCCTCCTCTTAAGATGCTTGTGCGACATGTTAAATGCTAAAGGAGCATATGTTGACCCAGCTAGTTCAGCAACATTAGTTCCTATTGATTATTCTGTCACCCTTGATGTTTATATGATCTTATCACCTTTATTTTTCTTTGATTGTCAGTATTCTAATTGCAATAAACAGCTAAGAATGGCATACTGACTTGCTGTTATTGATGTATATTTGCCTGCCTTCTAGTGCTTTCTAGCAGGTATTCTTTCTCACCGAGTCATAAAATGTGCCATCTCAAATTTCTGTTCTAGTTGTCAATATTAAAGGAGCATATGTTGAGCCAGTGCTTTTGGCAGTAGCAAGTATAATTGATTGTTCTGTCACCCTTAATGCTTATGAACTATCACCTATATTTTCCTTTGTGTGTGTTACTATTTTTATTGAGATAAACAGCTACTAGAGGAGCTTACTAACTTGCTGTTATTGATGTATATTTGCCCAACATTAAGGTCTTTCTAGTAGGTGTGCATTACCACCATGAGTAGTAAAATGTGCCATGTAGTTGACATGATATTTTAATGGCATGAGTTCCTAGAGCACTCTTTTCTCCCAAACATTCTCTTAACTGGGGCCACTTTCCTTATAGTCGTAGGAAAAGTTCTGTTTCTTGGAAACTGCGCCACAAAATAAGCTAACTCTAATTGTTTGATTGAGTGATTAGAACATGATTAGTGGCTTGTGGGTTCACCTGAGAGTGAGATGTGGGCTTCTGTGAGAGTGCAAAACTTTGCTCCGTTTTAAGATGACCATCCAAAATTGCCAACATATCTTGCTCGTAAAGTTGTATTGGTGGTTGTGCTAGAGATCTAAATTCATATCGTGCCTTCACTAGGATTTAGGGGACCAGGGGATATTAGGGGGAGGGCTACCTTTTGCTTTTCAACCTACTAACTATGAACCTTGAACTTTTTTCCAAACAAAAAAGAGAAGAAAAAAGTTGACTATCATGTGATGATTAATTGTTATTCTAGGTATTATATTTGAAGAATGTATTTCTTTTATGCATTTCCTCTTGGTTTCAAGCATCCTTAGTTGCATGTTTGTCATCAGCTTTGAACTATTTATGGTCTAAAATAGGGTACTTGAGTTTTTCTTGTGATGTTCATTCACTCCATCCTTGCAACTGGTTTTCAATATGTGCACAATAAATTGTTTGCTCGCTCTTCACGTGATCTTTCTATCTTGCTAATATGCGTAAATAACATTGTCATCATAGAATATGATCTTCGTCTTACTCATTTTGTTAAGGAGTATTGGAGTAGAGTGGCCTAGAGGTGTAGCTAAAGCCAACCTAAAGGGCTTTAATAGGATTTAGTTTTGAGTGTATTTGGTCAAATTTTGTTAGGTTCTATTTTGTTGTTCTAGAGTCTAATAAGAGTTTCTACTAGGCATGTATTTAGGTTGGTATTGGGTGCACACTGGATCTGAGTTCTCTCCCTGTTAAGAGTTCTCACAAGAGTCAAATTAGGGAATTGTTATGTAAGCAGCTATTCCCCTTTAACTGAGGAATTTGCAAGTTACTAGTTACCTATTTTAGAGAGTTTGGGGGTACGTCCTTCGTACACATGCACTACTGTAACATCCTCCAAGCCACTCTAAGATACATGCTGGGGTAGTCAGGCCTGATATTGAGAAAAAATGGATATTGAGAGGAACTTTTCAGTTCTACTCACACGAACCTTCTTCCTCCTTTCTCTTGACACCACCCTATCCATCATCATTCTCCATTATGCTTTTTCACATGTGGAGATGCTCGACTTGGCCATGATCCGATCAACGGTCCATATCTTTGCCAACATCAACCACTACCATGTGATGGAGGAGAAGCTCTTGAAATCATCGATCCTCTCACAGCTGCTGTTGGCAATGGGGTAGGTGCAAAATATGTGGTAGTAATGAAGAGAGTGTAGATGGCGGGCTCATCAAATGCAAGGTGACAGCAGGGTCAGGACTATGATTGTTGGGCAACAAGAGTACAGAGTGGGTGGTAGCGGTGGTGTAATAGACATGGTAGCCATCAAAGGCACCACCACAGTAGCAGATGAAGCTGTGGGTGGAGGAGGTGATGTTGATGAACTCAGGAAGGAAGTAGGGTAGGGTCAAAGAGGATATGGGCAATGAGGTCGAAGGGGCCATAGTTGTGAGGCTCAATAGAGAGGGAGTGAAGGAATTGGTGTGGATGAAAAATGGGCTTGAAATAGCTATTCATTAAAGGAGGTGGGCTTGGGGTAGAGCACATCAGAGGGAGGGGGTATTGGGCTGGGCCTCATTGAAAGGGAGAGTGGGCTCAAAATGGGGCTTGCTAGAGGGGAGAGGGGACTAAGGATGGGGCTTGTTGGAGAGAAGATGATTAGGGTTTTAGGTGTTGAGTGAAATAGAGGAGAGCTTGTGAGAGAGGGGAAGGGAGTGGAACTCAATACCTTTTCTCCAAACTAGTTTCTCTCTCATGATCGGACCCGACTACCCTCCTTCCCCCAACCTTAGGAGATCTAATGCTCGTGCACGAAAGGGACCATCAAATGGTCCTTCATGTGAAGGTCCCATGCTGAACCCATTTTGGAGAGTTATAAAAGGGGAAAAAGGTGTCGTATTTGTCAAATTAAAATTGAGATTTCTTGGACGCCAATTTAGATTTGTTTACTTTTTCTGATTGAGTGATAATTGCAGAAAGTTCGCTAGCCAGTTAGTACTAATGAAAGGGAATTGTGGCTGATTGAATGATGGATCTTAGAATTGTACATAGAGTTTTTTATTGAAAGAAAGAAAGCCCCAAGGTCTCCTTCCCTTCATCCTTTTTTCCTTACATTTTTGCTCAGTTCTTCTTAGGGTAAATTACAATGACACCCCTTCAGGTTTTCACGATTTTGCACTTACCCCCCAAAAATATATTTTTTTTCAATTAGACCCCAAAAAATTGGGTTTATATTGCAATGTAGCCTAGCTGTTTATCTCTGTCAGGATCCATAAATATACGATAGTCACATGATATAACTTAAGGCAGAAAATACCAAATATGCCTTTGTTGGCTGGATTATAGTAGTGTGAGGCAATTTGGTGGGAATGGATGGAGATCACGTAGCAATCATATGAGCCCTTCTGTTCCTCTTCCTCTCTTTGTAAACAGGGCCTCCAAGAATTGTGAGAGAGAATATTTTGGGGGAGAGGGGGAGGGTGGGGAGTGGTGGACAGAAGAAAGAAAGAGGGTTCTTTTTGGAGTGAGTTAAGGATATAAGGTTGGATTTTTATGAATTACCAAAACTCCAGCCTCTAGATAGTAGAGGATGGTGGGGAGCGAGCAGGATTAGGGGGTGAGGAAGCCAGGATGTGGGATCTCAACGCCACCACGGTGGAAGAAGAGAACGATCGCTCTACCTCTACTGCTGTGGATGATGGAGAGGAGATGAAGGCGGTGCCAGGAACTGCCTCTGCCACCACTGCGGCAAACAACAAGAACAACTCCAACTCTTATCCATCGCCGGCTTGGCAAGTGCTTCAAACATGAGGAAGGCAAACGAACCGGAAGGGAGGCGGTCATTGGAGCACCATGAGTGGAGAGAGTCAGAGAGGAGACAAGAGAACGGGCAGTGGTGGGGCTTGGGAAGAGGAGAAGAAGGGAGAGTGAGGAGCCAAATTGGGAAGTCCTCTCTCCAATGGGAGGGAAATGGGGCTGGTGGGATTGGGGTTCTTCCTCGGGAGGAGTTTGAGAGCGAGAAGCCTTCCCATCTCCCCACCTTTCTACTTCTTTTCCAACTCTCTTTGGACTTGGCCTGCTTTTTGTATTGCTGGGTTGAGGGCTCAATGAAGACCTCATAGACCACAGCAAATCTCTGGCATTAGTTCATAAGCAGTTGTAGATATAGCAGTCAGGGGAGGGGCCAAGTGTAATTTTTTAAAGTTTTTGGGATGTAAATGAAAATCACAAATTGTTGGAGGGATGTTTTTGTAATTTTTTGATAGTTTTTTTTATTTTAAAATATGAGGGAAATTAGTAATTTGATAGTTGCTGTTAATGGCGTCGGACCTCCACTGGATGGTTGAGCTACATTGCAACAAAAATTTGGGGCCTAATTGAAAAATTAGAACTTTTGGGGGTAAGTGCAAATCGTGAAAATTTGAGGGGTATCACTCTAATTTATCCTTTTTCTCATCTTATTCTCTCATTCAGCTACTCTTTCTTCACATATCTTTCATTTTTCACTTTTTTCGTGATCAAGTTTATTGCTTGCTTTGATATAACACAGCTGATTATTACTGTTTTACAGATCTGAGATGAGATCAGCAGTTCTGCTGTGAATCTCTCTTTTAGCAGGCTGCTATGGAGCTGATTGGTATTATATATCTCAGATCAATTTCAGATTTGAATCAAGCATGCAGTAAAATCAGATTCTGATAGGCATTAAAATCTCAACGTGACTGTTACCTACAGTTCTCAATCCTTTACTTTTTCCTAGCAAATATAATACTGATATCACTTTTACATGCTCAGTGCATGTACCCAGACTCAAGTCCTATTAATTGTCACCGCAAGCTTATGCCAGATGGTGGTGAACCTCTATTTGATCTGATGCTAGTGAAATTGTTGGTGGGTCAACTCTATTTGAAGATCTCTTGTTCGGTAGTCACCTATGCTGGTTATGTAGCTGTTTCTCTGTTGTGCCAAGACTTCTCTCTATGCTGCTATCCTTCGCATTCATCCCTCTCATTGTGGTGTCATTATGTGGCCACTTATCTTTCTTCTTTGGCACCTGATTTTTATGTTCCTTTTAAAATCTGAACCGGGCTTCTGATGTCATAAACATGGTCTCTTTATTTCTTCGATCATTCTTTCATCTTATGCAATGCTAGAACCAACTCAGTCTCCGATTTGTGTGCCAAGGCAAAGTGTTATGCCGTGGTGACTACTTCCATAGAGGCCACTTTGATTGATCAGCTAGTTCATGACATGGGGTCTCCCTTCTATAATACTACCCTCCATCATTAAACTGCTGTTTCCACCATGGTACCAGTGTTGTCAAAGGCGCTTCAGGCACTTGCCTTGGCACTAAGGCAAGGCAAGGAGACCCTTGAGTGCCTTAACAGTACTCAAGCGAGGGAACTTTGCTGAAGCAATGCATAGGCTAGTGTCCGAGACAAAACGAGAGGCACTCTGGTGAGCAGCCCTCTAATGTCCAGCATTAGTCTTCTTTTCTCTTTTTTGGCCTATTCTTCTAAAATTCTGTTAGCTTTGCTTTAAGGGGCATCTTGGTCTGTTAGAGCCCTTATAAATTAGATGTTATTCTAAGATGTTATGTGATTTACTTTGTTTTTGTTCTGTTTGAAAACATCAAATATGGTTTAGAAAGTAGTATATCATATCTGACTTTTGAAGATATTTTAGGATGTCCAGTGGTCATATTTTTGCTACCTTCTATTTCAAAGCATGTGGTGTTTCGATGTGATGTTTTGAAAGACGTGGAGCATTATCTCCAATGTTAAAGACAATTATGATTTAGGATGTTGAAATTTGAATAATTAATTTCATGATGTTTGTGTTGTTTTGGATAGAAATGGGATTTATATCTAATACATTTATTTAACTTTTCATGGATTAGCACCTTAGTGTTTTTTTGAGGGGAGCGCCTTTTGGCAGTGTTTTTTGGAGGGGAGTGCCTTTTGGCACCTTGCACCTCAAGCAATATGGGGTTCTATTGCCTTAAGGGCATCTTTTGCTTTTGACAACCTTGCATGGCACATGCTCCAGTTATATACTAGGCATTGGATATATTTGTGCCCATTTGCCACTCTTTCTTCAAATATTCATCATTTGCTTCTTGGCTAATCTTGCCTTATTACTAAAATGCTACCAGACTAGGTCTCGTAAAATAAATAATGGCATGACAATCCCATTTCGTGCACACAAATGGTTCTCCTGCCATGTGGCGCGAGAGTATGGGTGTAAATTCCAAGAATTAGTGCAATACGTGAGATAATTGAATGTGAAGTGGCCAGGCCAGCATTAGCGGGCCCAAAAAACTTTTGCTCCATAGCATTTTCCTTGTAAAATAGGGTAACCTGTTGTTCAATATAGTTGAGGACCCGAGGTAACCCTGATTGCAACATAGAGTTGTAGATAAATTACCCAAACTCCATGCATGCAACTTTAATATTTTTATGCACATCTGATAAGCTCAACCATTAATGATTGTTACAGAATTCATGCAAGAAGCTTATATAATCGCCAAATTATTCCAGTGCTTGGGTTTGAGATAGCTGTTGGCGCTCATTATCTTACAAGACCACTTTTAAAAATTCTTGCTGATAATTGGACATTCGACAGATTAACTGAAACAAGATAAGAGAAGCCATAGAGCAGGAAAATGGGCAGTTGTTGTTTTCTAGCATGAGTAGTGTAATTCCTATAATTGTCTCTTGGTTTGACTTTCAGTGACACTTTGAATGTTAAATCGGGTGTTTATATTGCTCATTTTGGTGCTTGGATGTTAAACTTCTGAAGATAGAACATTAATACTTCTAGTATTACTTCAGTATATTTAAAATTTTATGAACTATAAATATTTAGTGAAATAGTTTGTAATTTTGCGAATGTTGCTACATTTCAGGAAGAGGAGTTATACAGACACTGCCAATTTCACCTTGCGTTGCGGGGTGTGCCAAATTGGTGTTGTTGGTCAAAAGGTTACTATTTCTTTCAGAGATTCATCACCCTTGTTCTCTTCCTTCATTTTCTTTTTGATGTCTGAACCTTGTGTTGATTTTGTTTGTATTGTCTTCTTCGGACATGCAGGAGGCTGTTGAACATGCCCAAGCTACGGGTCATGTTAATTTTCAGGAGTTTCAGTAAACTATGGAACTTTTGTATAAAAACCAGTCTCTGTAACTGATTCCTGCCCGTTCATTTCATTACTTTGATGTCTTATTTGGGCCAGAGAAAAGAAACGTTTTATGGTTAAATTCATTAGATTGAGTTTGTTGTTTTAATAATTGGAGGCCATCTGCTCTTTGTTGTAAACTTTTTTTTAAAAAAAAAAAAATACACCACTAGAATGCAACTCTTTTAAATGTTCCAGTGTGATTAACCAGCTATATTTGCTGAAGTGATTAACCAACTATGTAATCGGTTCTGCTAATGAAGGTGCAACAAGCATTCCATGTTTGGTAATAGGTGAGAGGGAGTTGGTTGTAGTTTGGTTTGGGTTAAAATGAATCATTTTGCTCTACTAATCGTGGATTAAGTCTAAGGTGTTTGATTCAAGAATCAATAATGTTTCAGAAATGCTATGCATGAATTGACGAGTTACTGGATGTTTTGGTTACAACATATGTCATTTTCATGGAGAACAGACCTATTTATATTAGAAGATTTAAATGTTTTTAATGCCTTGCTGGCCCATGGATCTCTATTAGTTGAAGCAGGTTGACGATGCTTCAATTTTTGCTTTCTATTGCGGCTGCAACTTGCGTTGAGCTAATCACACAGGTTGCTTCGGGCTGGCCGGTGTGTTCTCTTACCTTAGAGATGGATTGGGTTGAAAATTGTTAACGGAATTCAATTTCGAATTGTGTTTATGTTGCAGACTTGTAAGAGGGCTGCCGCATCAACTCAAAATAGACTCAGTTTATTTTAACATTATATGGCTTGAATGCCGTGTAACCTAAAACTCCATGAATTGTGCTGTAAAGGGGCTGGTCAAGCGCTACATGGCATCAATTTTTTCTTTTACAGACTAAAAAATGATTTTTTTAATTTTAAAAATATAATTATGTTTGTATAGATAATTATTTTCTAGCAATAAATATGATGATGGCAGCGGAGATCATGATTATAGCAGCTAAGGTAATGATAGTGTTGGTAGTTCATAGTGTTGGTGGTAGAACTGATGATAGTGTGGTGAAGGTAATGATGATAGTTAGCGGGTCTATTCTGGTGGTAGCACCAACAATATAGCATGGTTGATAATAATGATAATTATGTGTGATCAAGATAATGATGATGGTGTCCACAGCAACAACAATAACAATAATATGATGGATGCATCAATAATACGATGAAGATAGCAATTATTCGGTGGCGGCTACAATGGTGGCAACAATGGTCATGGAAGCAAAGTGACAGGTTTGATGTTGAAAGCAATATTAATGGTGATGATTAAAAATTAAATTTTTATTTTTTAAAAATATTAAAAGGAGTGATTTTTTAGTTTTTGAAAATAATAAATTGAAAAAATTGATAACAAAGCAGGCATACTAAGCATCATTTTTGTCTCAATTTTTATAATTTTATTTCAAAAATAAAAATTAGAAATAAAAAGCCTGGGAAATAGGCCCTAAGTTTTTTATTGTGTATATATTTCACCTTTTCAAGTTAAATTTGGAATCTATATAATTTAATAATGTAGGCACATATATCTTTATGTTTTGAATTTTAAAAATTTTTATTTATGTTACTATGCATAATTTATTTATGCAACTATGTATAATTATTTTTTTATTCTTATTTCACATTCAAATTAACATATTTTCTTTTTTAATTTTTATTATTTTAGTACTTTATTAGGCATGCTATGATTCTTTTTCATAATATATATTATTTTAATTCTTAATTGATTTTGTAATAGTTATTTCATTTTATTTTATATTAAGGTTGTTTACTAATTTATTTTAAATTATATTATTTCTCCAACATGCATATCACGACGCTCATTTACTAATAAATAAATATATGCACACATATGCATAATAATTTTTTAAGAGCATAATAATTTTTTAAGTAGCAAATATTATTATATTACAAGTGCAAGTTACTTTATATTCCATTGCTTTACTAATAAAATAATATTTTAAAATTAAAAATTGATCAAATTATTTGTTTAAATTTTATCCCATATTTCTCACTAGTTGACTTACATCAAGTATATTATTTTTTGTCACTTTATATTATAATCGTTGCTATTGTTTATACTAAAAATTCATTTATTCGCACTCTTGTAAGAATCACCATTCATTTAACAGTGGAATCACCATTCATTTATTTCCAATAATGAAAGAATGTGAGCCTATCATTTAGTGCGTAACTAAATACTGGAATAGAGCCAAAGCAGGGATTCCCATTCTCAATTCTAATGTCTATTTTAGAGAACCTAACTATACTTCCTTCCATTTTCTATCATCTGCACTTGGTCTCTTGATTTATTTCCTTTCTATGATATAAAGTCAACTCTGGTTCGGCTTACATGCCTTGGCTATCTTATTAGTTTGATGATCAATAATTGACAAATTACGCCTGATGGGTAACGGTAAACCATCTTGACCAAAAGGTAGCAACAGCAGACATGGGGAAAAGCACAGAAAAGGTTCAAGAAAGATATCCAGGTAAGCATGCATCAAACTTCTTGAAGAATATTTTTTCTTAGGCAATAGGCATAATTCACTCCCAGCAGCAAAATAATCGAAACATTTGTTGGACCAAAGTCCATCAACAAATAATTTCTGGCCATAATGACATATCATTAAACAGAGCAGGAAAAAAAAAATGCAACTTAAACCCACTGGTCGAGAGGCTCGACAGGGACAAAGGTGTTATTGCATTATAAGTATTGATCCGAAACCTAGTTATTCTACTTTAACAACATATACAACATGCTACAATTCAACAAAACTCCATATTAACTGCCTAATGCAATAAGGTTACACCATGAAGTTGCCGTTGATAGCGCCAAGGGACTCCCACCAGAGAATCATGGCATTGCATCAGTATAAAACATGGTAGCAGATGTCTTCAGAGACCTCAGCAATCTTGACAAAGTCTGCCTCAATAAAGAAAAGAATCGTCTGCTTGGATGGCATAAGTTCAAAAACCAAAGATGCTATAAGATATGTTCTTTGTTGCTTGAATTCAGTCTGTGGTGATCAGATGGTCTCACCATAAGTTGGATGCATGGATGCCACAGTGATGGTGATGCTAAATTTTTTGTTTGAGGACATGTCGCAGCTGAATCTTTTGGCTCTCCGTCCTTGCCTCCAAAAGCTTTGCCTTCAGGCTATGCTTGTGCACACCTCGTGGCCATTCGATACATCCTTTCATCTTTCGAGATAAATGAGGATTCAGGGAGTCAGGGGAGCTCCAGTGACCTATGCTTGGTGGGCTAAGACCGACTTCACCTGATCCCCTGTCGGAAGAAAAGCTTCCATGTGAGTTCTTTCCGTTCGACAGCCTTCCATTTGTCAATTCAATTGGTATCATCTTGCAATTTTCACCATTATCTGGGCATGAGGATCTCCATAACCTGGATATGGAGGATACATCTTTTCTTGAGTGTCTTCTGTTTTGAACATCACTGATTTCATTATTTGGCTTGCCGTCATCGCCATTCTCCTCCCATTCTGTTCCAGTGGATGATGCATTGCTTTCTTCAAAAATCCCATTGACAGATGGATCGCTCCCTCCCGGTGAATTTCTTAAGCTCTGCTCCTCATCATGACTCAGTGTTTCCCAACCACTATCATCTTCCTTATCACCATTGATATCTATTGCTCCATTTGCATACTGCATTGTTGCTTTTTCTAAGAACACATCAGTCTCAGCATTCGCTATGTGGATTTTGGAGGTATGATTGTTTGGCCTGTATTCAGAGCATGGTTCTCTCTCTCTTTCATTGATTTCTTCTCTCGGGCGGTGCTCTTCGAAGACTGAACAGATGTCGTCCGAAGCAAGTGGAGGGTGGTAAGTGAGCCCCTTCATCTCTTGAAGCATAACTGAGTTGGCTTTTATTTGGAGTGAAACTGCTCCTTCTATCACTGCAGTGTCTGAGTTTGCAATAGTTTGTGCTTTCAGGAAAGACTCTATATCCTTTTGTAGCTTGCTTAACTGTGAATACTTATCTTCCAGAGTGATCTTTGCATCTATGAGCTTCATCTGAACCCTTTCCTCTCGCCATACCTCAGCCATCTGTAACATCCTCCTCTCCTCTTCCACTTCCTCTCGGATCTTCATGGATTCCCTTTTCATAGCTTCAACGACAGCTCTGCCTTCTTCGATCTCTTTTGCCAGTTCATTGCAAACCTCTTCCATAAGCTCACGAGCCTTTCGTTCCTTCTCATAGTCTTGCAAGAGTCGTTTCACTGATAACTTAGCCTCCGCAAGTTCATTGACCAACTTGGAATTCACAATCTCCATCCGTTGCCGGTTTTT
Organism: Elaeis guineensis; assembly: GCF_000442705.2. Classification (NCBI taxonomy): domain Eukaryota; kingdom Viridiplantae; phylum Streptophyta; class Magnoliopsida; order Arecales; family Arecaceae; genus Elaeis; species Elaeis guineensis. The sequence continues at coordinate 29,984,472 of NC_026002.2, forward strand.
CCTCTCTCTGTTGAGGTCATCCTTCATGCCATCAATTATAGCCCGGACTTTCTCATGCTCTCTGCTCCTCCACAATGCCTTCTCCTCTGCAAGCTTCCTCAAGAATTGATCAAGTTTTTTCTTCGCTAATTGTCGTTCTGTCTCAAGCTCACTAATATGGTCACGGGCCTGCTTGAGCTCTGCCTGGAGGGTAGAAACAACAGAAACTGTAGTCATCTGATTGTCTTCAAGTATATTCAAGTGACCGCGGATCCGATAGAGCTCATCTGATGCTTTTGAGCTCCCAGGATCCCATTTAGTTGCCCTCTCCATAGCAGAGCTAGGCAATGCAGCAGAAGGTTTAAGCTAAACAAAAATATGATCAAAAGTGTCAGATACAATTAACAAAAATAATCAGTTTCAACGTCTTAACATGGAATTAGGATTACCTTGTTCGTATTGCCATTCTTCAGATCCAATACCGAAATAGGACTCATCAACTCATTCTTTGCTGTATTATGGAGATTTGTGCTATCAGGTTTACCAAGTGATGAGACTTGTAGATGGCCAGGAACAGGCTGCATGCAAGAAAAACCCAAACAATAAATGACCAACATTTAGACCATCCTTGAAGGATGAAGAAATTGTCAATATATGGACCACCACACACCAACACTGCAACCAACCATCAAGAACAATCAGTAGGGCAGCATGAAGTCCCAGTTGATCTTTGATGTCCTGAGAGTGACTACCAAGACTGCTAGTTTCAAATGGATCAGATATTTGTAATTACCTTGTGTTGGGATTTAATGCAATTGAAATGTACATGTAAAATTCCATCCACTATTAATCAATAAGATGTTGCCAACTGTTCAGACTTCAGACTTCTAGGATTGATGCAACTGAATGTATGTATAAGATAGCATTTGTCCAGATTGATTCGATGGCACGAAATTAAAAACAAATAAACCCATTTAGAAAATAAATTTAACAGGTTAGAGATTTTATGCATTTAGGGCTTGTTTGTCATTGTTGTTGTTCTTTGTGTATTTGCTTCTCAACAAATTGGTGAAATGACACATGGAGGTTGATATTGAAGATGGCATTTGTATAAATGATAAAACTTATGCTATCCCTTGCCTTTACTTTCACTCTTTTCTGAAAGGTATAAACCTTTGCTACCAAAAGCTGTAGAGATTCTTCTTGAGATAAATTAGTTCTGAAGATTTTACAAACAATTGCAGCAAACAAAAGGGTTTCATCACACATCTTTTTGAGTCTAGCTAATTTTTTTTCTTGGGGTTTCTTGAAACCAAAAACAGACAACAAAAGCAATATCAAATGGGCCACTGAGCTAACATTTTAAGCATTTTTTTCCCTGTCAAATTCCACTCAATACATACAAAAATAAGAAGCAAAATACTTGTTTTTTCCTGAGGGTCCGAAAGGAATTTTATGAAGTCATGCCGTTTTCGATGATATCAAGCAAAGTCAAAAAAAAAACAAAAAGGGGGGGGGGGGGGGGGGGCGCGGGGGAGGCGATTTTGAACCGAGTGTGTGATAAAAACACCAACTTTCTTTTGAAAAAAGAAACCCTAGAAAGATAAGGGGTTCAAAAAGGAACAGATCTCGGAGTTTCCTACCTCAAGGGCTACCCGAGCTCGCCTTCTTTCCTCTCCGCCGCCGCCGCCGCCGCCGCCGCCGCCGCCGCCGCCGCCGCCGCTAACTTGAGGAGCCCACAAATGCCAGATCCCGGCAGCGATCTTCCTCACAGAGACGGGCGGTGGCGCCGCTCCAGCGGCAGCCCTAGCCCTCCGGCGGGGCTTTCCGGAGGACTCCGGCGGGGGCTTAGCTGAACGATCCACGTCGTCAAACTTCCACCGGAGGAGGGGAGTGGTGGGACCACTTCTCCTCCCACCTGAGGCGCCGCCGCCCTTCCTCGGGCGGGATCCGGCGGGCGAAGGAAATGCCGGGTTGCTGACCCGCCGGCGCAAGTAGGGCTTCCCAGTGGTGTGGAGATCGGAGTCGGGCGGCGACGCCAGGGTTTTGGGGGACAGCACCGCCCGGTTCCGCGCCCGGAGGCGGCCGCCGGCAGCCGAACTCGCCATAGTCTATCTTCTACGGCGTCACTCCGACAGCATTATACGAGACGGGGACAGAAAGATGGTGTGTGTATGTAAAGGGCGGCAGCATGGAGGGCCGGAGACGTACTCGGATTGGGTGAGATGGAAAATGCAACAGAATCTTAGAATTGTTGCCAAAAAAAACTACACGCGGGTACGTGGCAGGAAATTACGGATGTGGATTGGTCGACTGGTGGTGGTAGCCAAATAAAGCTGGATTCGGATTTCTTGGTTGCATGTACTTAGAAACTATACTGTAATCAGTCTGTCAGAAATCACTAGTAATAATATCTTTAGATTTGGTTAATAAAACTTTTTTTTTTTGAACCGACAGATATGGTTTTTTTTGAACTGACAGAGATGGTTAACATGATACGTTCATTAAGTTTGACTTAAAGAATAATTAATAGAAAATAATATCTTAGAAGGGTGGTAATGGAAATATTTGATGGTGTGTAATTTAAGCTTTTAAGGAAACTTCTGTCTTATTTAAAATTCCAACGGTCCTAATAGCCTCCTCGTCCGAGAGACTAACTTGGAAGTTTTAAAGTTTAGCAACAAAGTTCTATTTCAGATAATAATCAAAAATAATGAAAAATATCATATAGTAGTGAGATGTAAAATTCTAAATGAAGATCTGTCTAAAATTGTGTCTTACATATATTTTAATTTTCTTAAACATTCATTTCACATACTTGTTTGCTAGCGTACAAAAATATAAATATGAATACTTAGAATTAGTTTTGGTTTGGGATATTAGTATGGTGGTATCTAATATCTAGTGAGTTTTGTGGACTGAGCTGGTTGGCGACCCTGATACAAATATGAATATGAATTATGATTGTTAATATATAGTAACATTACAATATATTTACGTTTTAATTACAATTATATGGTTATGTTTAATTTTCTTATTTAAGAGATCAATTTTACAAATTTTATTATTGACTTGAACCATCATATTCATCGTATCTTATTCGATTCTACCCATATTTGCATCAAAAAATTATTTCAAGTACATGCTTTGGCAGTCAAATTGTTTTAAAAAAATATACTAAATTTATATTTTCATAATTAAAAAAATATAAATTATAATAGATTTTGTATGAAAAAATTTGCTTAATTATCAATTTTGCAAGCAACATGAATATAAATCACATATCTTTAAGTACATTTTTTCTAATTTTTTTGAAAAATTCTCCTTTATTAGATGCCCAACTTTAAATCGAAATTTTTTATTTTTTATTTTATTTTTAAAATTATTATATATTTTTTAAAAAATAATTTTATATTTTATGATAAAATTGTTTGAGAATTTTTAACCCGAACATGGCCAAATGGCCAGCGAGCCGGCTGATAAATTCAATGATTTCTACTTGAGTAAACAAAGACCGATTACCAGATTGGCATCTCTAATCATACCAACATGGATAAAAATAAGACCCTTTCAATTAAATCCATCCTAAACTGAATGCGTCTCATATCAACTCTATGCATTATCGCAATCTACAGTCCCATTTCTATTCCGGCCTAAATGATCGGAGGGTATTCATGGTACTCCATCGCATGTTTGAAACAGGATACTGGTACCCGTCCAGTCATCATTAGAGAAGAAGGCTGTATGCTGTGCGGGAACTCGCTATCCGAGGGACGGGGATCCAAGGTGGGGAGGGGAGCGGCACCCGAGGCCGGTGCAAGAACCATCAGGGATTCCGCTCTGTGGATGCGCCACGTCAGCGAAAACAAGCCGCTAGGCGACGAAATGGCGTGGGAAGGAGGCGGGGCGTGTGGGGAAGGGGATGGGGCCCACCTCGATTACTTCCCCCAATCAGATTTTCCAACCTGCGAGCATGGCTGTAACGGCTAGATGACGAGATCCTGTTCGAGGTTGGACGATTAATGGGCGGGTCCGGGTTTTACCTTTCGCGCGAGAGAAAGATTGATGTGTGGATCGCGACGTCGACCGTTGGATCGCTCTGTGTACGCATCTCGAAGCATCCAGCACCATTTCATTCATCTCCTGAACGGAGCGTCGAAGAAGAATGACGAATGAGGAAAAGAAAAGATAAACTATCCATTTCCACGCATATTTCGTGAGGCATGGATGAATCGGAATTCCTTCCTCCTCTCTTTGGTATAAAAGAAATTTAAAAAAAATAGATGATATTTATATCTCAATTTTATTAGACTATTTTTTAATTAAATAATATTATTATCATCAATTTATAATACTTATATATATATATATTAAAAAATAAGATAGTATATAAATTTATAATTTTTATAATTTATAGTTACATAATTAATATTTATTTTTAATTTTAATTTATTTTAATAAATATTTTTATAAATTAATTATACGTAGATAAATTTATTTTTATATATTAATTATAAAAATAAATAATTATTTATGATTTAGTTTAAATAGATAATTAATTTTATATAATAGTTAACAAAAGAACAGTGAATGTAAATAAAAATTAGAATACAATTCTAATTATTTACTTATAACTATAGAAATTATATACTAAAAATAATTATGAATAAAATTTAATAGTACAAGATAAATAGTATAGCTAAAATTTTATTTATATATATATAAATGAATAACTACTAGGATTTTATTAAAAAATCAATAAGGGATGATATCACCATAGAAACTTATCCCTTACATGGTCTATCCATTCTTCCTTATGCTTTCAAATTTGTGAAGATGTAAATTAGTAGGGTAGAATGGACGATTCATTCTTTTCATCCATCCTTCCTAAGATTTTTTATGAACTAAACGATGGTTGAAAGACATCTATCTGTCCAACCACATCCATCCTCCCTCCTATGACGTCAACCAAATATAAAGTTAAACTGCTATATTTAAAAAATCAACGTGAATTAACCTTCCAACTAAATTTATCATTGTTGGGGGATACCCACCGACCGACCGACTGTCGGAGGGCCCGACCGACTAACGGCCCGACCGACCGACTGTCGGCCCGACCGACTAACGGCGGACGACTCCGACTGGCCGATAGACCGACCGATCGTCGGTCGGGGCGACCGACTGACGGATGCCATCAGCGGCTAACTACCGGCCATTCAACGGTCCATCGCCGACTGGGGATATGTCGGGCGTATCCATCCCGACCGACTGAACCCAGAGGTCTGATGGCCGACTCACATAAAACTCGCCGACCGACGGAGGAACCCGACGCCACTCTGCTGGCCACCGACCTAGGGTCGGCCGACTCCTCCGATCGCCGTACAGCCGTCGGACCTTGTCAGCTCTGACACGGACATGCGGCGCGATTACCTAGGGGCGTTGTCCCGCCGAGAGCGTGGTCAACCCTGGTGATTGGACAGCCACACGGCGACGTGACATTTTCACGGCGACTCTGACAGTCCACAGTGAGTTGACAGTTCCTCACTTGTCCGCGCCATTAATGACGGCGCCATACCGTGCTCCACTATATAAATCGGGGAAGGCAACAGTGCAAGGGATCGATCCGCCCGTCTCTCCCAAAAACACATGCTCGCTCCTCTCTCTCTCTCAGAGCTCTCTGTCTACATTTCACTGTTGCCCAGTCACCTCTCTGACTTGACCGTCGGAGGGTCCCCGCCGGAGCCTCCTCCGGTCAGTGCGGACTTCCTTTTGCAGGTGCACGCTTCCCGGCGATCGGGCGACGAGGCGATTGGCCGCAACAGATTGGCGCGCCAGGTAGGGGACAGCATGACAAAGACAAGAGCTCAGCGATCGAGAGTCACTGGGTCGGCCAGGCGCTCTCCCCGCCGGGAAGAGGCCTCCCCGCCACCACCGACGGCGGAACCTGGCTCTCCGCGCCCTGCAGTGACCACGGAGGCGCAGATTGCGGCCATCGTACGGCAGATGACCGTACTGACCGACGCAGTCAAAAGCCTCCAACAGCAACCGACGGCCCGACCTATGCCTTCCAGGAGCAGCCGCCGACGACCGCGCCGATCCCTGTCGCCTCCGTGCGAGCGCCCCCAACAGCGCTCCCACGGAGAAGAGGAGGGACGACCATGGCACGACGACCGACGGTCCCAGCGGCCCTCTCCCTCCCCGTTGGAACGGGCAAGGAAGGAGAAGCGGCCGCGCACACCGTCGGCCTCCCTCTCAGAATCCTCCAGAGACTCCACTCCTGGGGTCTCCCAGCATCGACGAGCGGACGACTACGAGCGACGGTTCGAGGAAATCGACCGCCGACTCACCCAACTGCAGACGGACGGCCAGAAGTCTTCCAACGACGTCGACTTCCAGACCGCCCAACCTCTCTCCCGACTGGTCCTCGACGAGCCGATTCCCAGTCGGTTCAAGATGCCGCATGTGGAGCCATACGACGGCTCCACCGATCCAGTCGACCACCTCGAGAGCTATAAAGCTCTCATGACGATTCAAGGGGCAACCGACGCTCTTTTTTGCATTGGCTTCCCTGCCACGCTCCGCAAGGCTGCCAGGGCCTGGTACTCCGATCTCCGATCGGGAAGTATCCATTCCTTCAGGCAGCTCGAGCACTCGTTCGGGGCTCATTTCAGCACCAGCCGAAAGCCGCCGCGAACGTCGGATAGCCTTTTCTCCCTCAAGCAGGGAGAAAATGAGACGCTCCGACACTTCGTGGCGTGATTCAACGCGGCCACGCTCGAGGTCCGTGACCTCAACGAAGACATGGCTGTCTCAGCCATGAAGCGGGGCTTGAGGGCATCCCGATTCACTTATTCTCTGGACAAGACCCTCCCCCGGACTTATGCCGAGCTACTGGAGCGCGCATACAAGTATATGCGCGCGGACGAGGGAGCGTCCGACCGACGCTTGGCCGAGCCCAGAGGCCCGAAAGAGAAGCGGAGGAAAGGTCGGGAGCCCGCCGAACCCAGCAGGCCCCCGACCGATAGTCGGGTCTCACCACCCTGACGAATCCAAAAGCCACCCCGGCAGCAGACTCCGAGGCCGGTGCGTCCCAGGTATGACTCCTACACTCCTCTCTCCGCTCCCCGTGTGCAGATCCTGATGGAGATCGAGGGAGAGGAATACCTGCGACGGCCTCCGCCTCTGAAGGCAAAGGGCCTCGACCGTCGGAAGTACTGCCGGTTTCATTGAAGCCACGGCCACGACACCGAGCGGTGCATCCAGTTGAAGGATGAGATTGAAAATCTCATCCGCCGGGGGTACCTCGGCAAATTTCGGAAGGGTCCGTCGACCCAACCAGTTGCCGATCGACGCCCCCAGCCGACTGAAGAGGCGGCGACCAACCAGCCGACGGCCGGAGTCATCAACATGATCTCCAAGCGGCTGGGCCCGGGGACGTCTGCAGGAGGGGAGCTGACGAAAAGGCCACGCCCGGACGACGTAATCACCTTCACAGAAGACGACGTTCGGGGCATCCAAACTCCCCACGACGACGCTGTTGTTGTGTCGGCGACGATAGCCAATTATGATGTAAAACGAATTTTTGTTGATAATGGAAGTTCGACAAATATTTTGTTTTACTCGACCTTCTCCCGAATGCGACTGTCAACTGACCGGCTTAGGAGGGTCCCTGTGCCCCTGATAGGCTTTGCCGGAGACACTGTCACGACAGAGGGAGAAATTACCCTGCCCGTGACGGTCGGCACCGAACCACGGCAAAGCACGATCTCCCTCACTTTCGCGGTCGTCCAAGTTCCTTCGGCCTACAACGCCATACTTGGACGATCCGGATTGAACGCCCTCAAGGCGATCGTCTCGACGTACCATCTTCTTGTTCGATTTTTGACCAAAAATGGAATCGGAGAGATGCGCGGAGATCAACAGCTCGCCCGACGATGCTTCCAAATCTCCGCTCAAAGCGACGAGTCGAGGGGATCTCTGACGATCGACAAGCTGGACCAACGGGAGGAGGAAGAACGAGGTTCGCCGGCCGAGCAGCTCGAGGCGATCCCGATAGGAGAAAATCCCGACAGGAAAGTTTGGGTCGGGTCTCAATTGCCCGACACCGAACGACGCCGACTGACGGAGCTGCTGACGGCCAACGCCGACATATTTGCTTGGTCGGCAGCAGATATGTCGGGTATTCCTCCAGAAACAATAACTCACCGACTCAACATCGACCCGACGATGAAGCCGGTGAGGCAGAAGAAAAGGTCCTTCGCCCCAGATAGACAGAGGGCCATCGACGAAGAAGTGGACAAGCTACTCGAAGCAGGCTTCATTCGAAAATTCACGTATCCCGATTGGCTCGCCAATGTTGTCATGGTCAAAAAAGCCAACGGGAAGTGGAGGATCTGCATCGACTATACCGACCTAAACCGAGCCTGCCCGAAGGATAGCTTCCCACTTCCGAAGATCGACCAGCTGGTGGATGCGACGTCCGGATTTCGACTGCTCAGCTTCATGGACGCCTTTGTCGGGTACAACCAGATCCAGATGGCGCCTGAAGACGAGGAGCACACCGCGTTCGTGACTCCCAAGGGTCTCTACTGTTATCGGGTGATGCCCTTCGGACTGAAGAACGCCGGCGCCACCTACCAGCGACTCGTCAATAAGGTCTTCAAAGACCAGATCGGGCGCAATATGGAAGTGTACGTGGACGACATGCTGGTGAAAAGCACGCAAATCTCGGACCACGTTCAGGATCTCGAGGAGACCTTTCGCACCCTTCGACGACACCGAATGAAGCTGAACCCGACCAAGTGTGCTTTCAGGGTGACCTCAGGGAAGTTCCTCGGATTCCTCATTTCTCAGAGAGGGATCGAGGCCAACCCTGAGAAGATAAAGGCAATCCTCGACATGCGTCATCCGAACACCAAGAAGGAGGTCCAACAGCTGAACGGAAGAATCGTCGCTCTTAGCCGATTCATTTCCCGATCAGCTGAAAGGTGCCTTCCGTTCTTCAAGATTCTGCGTCAAGCGAACGATTTCTCTTGATCGGATGAGTGCGAACAGGCCTTCGAAGACCTGAAGAGGTACTTGGCTTCCCCGCCGCTGCTCGTAAAGCCGCAGGTCGGGGAGACCTTGTATCTCTACTTGGCCACGTCTTTCGAGGCGATCAGTTCGGTGCTCGTTCGGAAAAACGAGTGCCGAACTCATCAGCCCATCTACTACACCAGCAAAGTGCTCCACGGCGCCGAAGCCAGATATTCAGAGACGGAAAAGATGATTTTCGCCCTAACCGTCTCCGCGCAACGGCTTCGACCATACTTCCAGGCCCACACCATAGTGGTGCTCACCAACCAGCCCCTGAGGGCGATACTGCGCCGACCCGACACATCTGGACGACTCGCAAAGTGGGCGATGAAGCTTAGCGAGTTCGACATTCAGTACCGACCAAGGCCTGCCCTGAAGGCCCAGGTCTTGGCCAACTTCATCGCCGAATGCCCGACGACCGACCAAGGGTCGGGAGCTGAAGACCCGGGACGAGATGCGGTCTCTGAGCCAGACCCGATCTCCACCTGGGTACTCCACATCGACGGAGCCTCAAACGCTCAGGGAAGCGGGGCCGGGCTCCTGCTCACGAATTCGGATGGGGTGGTCGCCGAGTACGCCCTCCAGTTCGACTTCAAGGCCTCCAACAATCAAGCCGAATACGAGGCACTCCTCGCTGGCTTGAGGATGGCGAAGGAGCTGGGCATCGACAGCCTCCGAGCATTCTCCGACTCTCAGCTGATCGTGGGGCAGGTCAAGGGCGACTTCGAGGCGCGAGATCCGACCATGATCAAGTACCTCCAGAAAGTGAAGGACCTCGTGGCGCGCCTCGAGCATTTCGAGATCTCCCACATCCCCAGGTCGTAGAACGCCCGTGCCGACGCACTCTCCAGATTGGCAACGTCGGCCTACGACTCTTTGGGTCAGACATTCGTCGAAAACCTCCAGCAGTCGAGCATCGATCGGGTCGAAGAAGTGCAACAGCTAACGTCCGAACCAAGTTGGATGGACCCGATCGTCCGGTACCTGACCGACGGGATCAGTCCTGAAGATCCCGCGGAGGCCAAGTGACTCCGATGGTCGGCCTCGCAATATGTGATCATGGACGGCCGACTCTACAAAAGGTCATTTTCCCTCCCTTTGCTCAGGTGTTTGGGGCCGACCGACGCCGACTACGCTCTCCGAGAGGTTCACGAAGGAATCTGCGGGAACCACTTGGGGGGCAAGTCCCTAGCCTTCAAGGTCCTGCGACAAGGCTACTACTGGCCGACCATGAAGAAGGATGCGGCAGAGTTGGTCCGGAGGTGCGAGCCATGCCAAAAGTATGCCAATATTCAGCACCAACCGGCCAGCCAAATCATTCCCATTGTCGCTCTGTGGCCCTTCGCCCAGTGGGGAGTCGACATTCTCGGTCCGTTCCCACCAGCGTCGGGCCAGAGGAAGTTCATCGTTGTCGCCATCGACTACTTCACGAAGTGGGTCGAGGCCGAGCCCTTGGCGCAGATCACCGAGCGGAAGATGGAGGACTTTATCCAAAAGTCCATCATCTTCAGGTTCGGATTGCCGCACACCATCATCACCGACAACGGGCGGCAATTCGACAACCAAGACTTCAAAGACTTCTGCGCCAGGTTCCACATCCGGCATCGATTGACTTCAATCGGGCACCCACAGTCCAACGGCGAGGTCGAAGTGACCAACCGAACCTTGCTCCACGGACTCAAGACCCGACTAAATGAAGCCAAAGGTCTCTGGGTCGACGAGCTGGGCTCCGTTCTGTGGGCTTACCGAACGACCCCCCGTGTCCCGATCGGGGAGTCGCCGTTCAGCCTGGCCTACGGTACAGAGGCGATGATCCCGCTCGAGATTGGCCTACCATCTTCAAGGGTTGAGCGGTACCAAGAGCCGGACAACTCCAAGAGTCGGAGGGCCGACCTCGACCTCCTCCCCGAGCTACGAGACGAGGCCCAAATCCGAATGGCTTCATACCGACAGAGGGTCGCCCGGTATTACAACGCCAAGGTCAGACCGAAGCTTTTCAGGCCTGGCGACCTGGTCTTGAGGAAGGCAGAAGTGTCGAAGCCCTTGGACCAAGGGAAGTTGGCTCCCAACTGGGAAGGACCCTACAAGGTTGCAGACACCTACGGGCCGAGGGCCTATCGGTTGGAGACCCTTGAGGGGAAGCCCATTCCCCGGACTTGGAACGCCGACAACTTGAAGCTGTATTACCAGTGAATTTTGTAATTCAATAGTCGGAATACAAGTTCAGTTTGAAAGTTGGAGTTTTAACTCTTCGACTAGTGATCGGTGCTCATCAAGGTCAAACCCCGACGTATTGACGTGGACCTAGCATCCACCTAAAAACCGACGACCTCATCATCGGTAACACATCGGACCCTTACAAGGACCGATGCATCTACAATTACGGGAGTCAACACTCCTTCGACAGTCGGCGACACATCGGACCCTTACAAGGACCGATGCATCTACAATGACGGGAGTTGACACTCCTTCGACGATGCGTCGGACCCTCGCAAGGGCCGACGGACCCTTATGAAAGGAAGTTGGCACTCCTTCGACTTTCGGCAACACATCCGCCCTTGACAAAGGCCGATGCATCTGTTGCAACGGGAGTCCATACTCCTTCTACGGTCGAATTTTCGGGCCATCGACCGACAGGCCGATTGGGCCCCGACCAAAGAGAGGCTAAAAGCCCACGCGACTGTCGTCGTGACTTCCGACCAGACTACGGCCGATCGAGGGATATTCGGCTTACCACCGTCTATCGCACGACGCGACCTTAGTCGCATCCACGACTTGCCGACCGACCTGCGGCCGGTTGAACGACATTCGGCTTGCTACCGTATGTCGGAAGATACAGAACCCGATGCAAGAGCATGGGGATCCGACTTGTTGTCATTCCCCCCGACACTGCACCGGACGACGACCGACTAAATGCATCTATGGAAGCCCGACTACCGAACCCTTACCAGGTTCGGTCGGCTCCCGACTCAACAGATGCACCCGACTGACAACTTCGACTATCGGAAGTCGACCTGAAGTCGGAACGCACTCTACTTTCGGGGCTGCACAAGTTGTTGAAGTCCTACCGACTTACGAGAGTTAGCGACTTACTTAAGTTAGCGATTAACGATCGACATCGCAGCAATGTTCGGCCTTACAAACAAAAGAGAAAGAAAGAAATTTCATTCATTGCTGAAAGAAAATTACAAAGTCGGGTCGAAGCCCGATTACATATATTTTTTCAGAAAACAAAAAAGTAAAGATATCGGCAGGGCCCGATCATCTGTCCTAGTCGATTTCCTCGACCGACGGAGGATCGGGGATGATCGGTGTCTCGGCCATAAGCGGCGCTGGGTCGACGGCCGAAAGATGGGCTTCAGTCGGCAAGGGAACTTCGGTCGGCACCTGCTCCGGGACGGCTTCCTCCGCCACGACGACGCCTCCCGACGGCTGTTCGGCCATCTCCTCAGTTCCTTCTCTTCGGCTCCTTCCTCCTCGGCTAACGGCGGGATGATGCGGCTGACGTCAACTCCGGGTACAAGGCATGGATGGCGTCCCGACCATCCTCGAACCCGACCCGGTATGAGGCGAAGCCCGACTCGAGCATCTCCTCCCGGTATTGGTCGGAGGCCCGGAAGTCTTCCACCGCCCGATCGGCCGACTCTTTCGCCGACCTTGCCTCGTCCTCCGTGCGGGAGAGCGACTCCCTCGCCGACTCCGCTTCGACCCTCGCCATTTCGGCGTCGATCTGAGCGATCGACAGCTCCTCTTCGGCTTCGCGAGCTTCTCCAGGCTGACCCGAAGTTGGTCGCGTTCCCCTTGGAGTTCGGCGGTGGCACCGTCCCGTTCGCGTCGAAGACGACGCACGGCCCGACCCTTGTGCTTGGCCTCCTTCTTGGCCGACCGAAGTTCGGACCCAAGCCGGGAGACCTCGTCGACTAACTTGGCCTCCCGGTCGGCCGATTGCTGAAGTTGATCGCCAACATTGCCCTCTCAGCTTCGGCCACCGCCGACTTCTCCTTGAAGGCTGCCCGAACGTTGCCGAACCTTCGATACCCGCCTCCATTCGGACATCGTGAAGATCAGCTGCCGATGGAAAAAACTTCGTCAGAATCGCATAACAAGAAAAATTTTCTAAGGGAAAGAAGAAGAAATGCGAAGCTTACCTCAACCATCGTCGGGTAGAACCGCGACAGCATCTCGGTCACCTGCCGAGATCGCAGCGACTCTACGTCGGCTGAGAGGAGGATCCCTTGGCACAACCTCCTCGCAAGGTTGTGGTCGGCCAATGCCGACGCACCCTCGGGGTAGTATGCGCTGGGAGGCACTGAGCGGCTCCCCGATCTATCCTCCTCCGCGGGCTCCATCGGGGCTTTCCCCCGATCAGCTGCCCCGACCGACGGGACCGGCAGCGAGGGAACGCTGGAGTTCGATCCGGCGCCCCCGTTGCGCCAACGGACGCCGCCGGACGATGTTCGGTTTCCCGAACGTCATCCGGCTCCACCCGCCCGGCGAAGCCCCGATGTTCCCTCGGCCGCCTCCTCAGTCGGCCTCTCCTCTATATGGACCGTCGGAGCCACGAGAGCTATTACTGGCTCCGACTGGTCGGTCGCCGATGCCTCGACGGTCGGCGGAGCTGGAGCTGGTTTCTTTGGAGGGCGTGAAGGGCCGGCCCCCGATGCTGGCCTCTTCTTCGTCGCGAACCGCCGAATCTCGGCGTCCGTCGGCCGCATCCTTGGTGGTGTCCCTGCAATACCGGCAAAAATGTTAAAGACCGGACCAAGAGCCGAACAAAAAGAAAGGCCGGGGGATCGGGCGATACCTATTCGGGGGACCAGACTCAAGCCGGCATCATAGAGAGCTTGTTCGGTAACAAGCTCCCTCTGCTTCGGGACCGACATGTCTTTCAGTCGGTGGAAGTCCTCCCGGTCGTCCGCCTCCACCCGACTGTTGTCGTTGGCCTCGGTTCGGGGCACACCCCAGCGAGAAGGAAAGCCCCAAGGAGAAGAGGAGGAAACAAAGAAAAATTGGTTCTTCCACCCATGAATGGATGATGGAAGACCGGTGATGAAAGCAAGACCCTTCCGGGGGTTGAAGAGCCACCACCCTCGGGCTTTAGGGTGGGGTCGGAGCACAAAGAATGCCCGGAAGAGTGAAACGCGGGGGTTGGTCGGCAAGAGTGACACAACAGCGCGAAGGAAATGATTAAACGAACAGAGTTCGGCGCCAGTTGCGCCGGACAGAGTCCGTAATAATCTAATAAATTCTGGACAAACTCCGGAATTGGAAGTCGAAGACCCGCGCGAAGGTCTTCAACATATAGCGCCAGATCGCCAGGCGGAGGGCTGTTGACCCGACCGCCGGCCCCTGGAGCGGAGAGCCGAAACTGCTCCGGGATGCGATATTGCTCCCGAAGCCGATCGACATTCGGCCCCGAAAGCGAGGAGGCCTCATCTTCCGGAGCCGATCGGGAGTCGTCGGTCGGGTTCCCCGACCGAGCTCCCTGAGTCGGATTCCTGGTCATTGTGCCGGAACCGAATGAAGGAGAAGAAAAGAAAGGAAGAAGAAGAAGAAGAGGAGGATGGGACCACGAACCAGATGGATCCTCCGGAAGCAAGAAGCTCTGCCCGCGACGACTGAGAAATCGCCCGGACAGAGTTTCCCAGCGAAATGGCAAGTGTGGGTCGTGGGTCCGGGAGGTCCTATATATATAGGGCCGACCGACGGCCGAGATGCTTCCGCGCCGACCGAAGACCCCAGATGCGCGACGCGTGGCGCCCGCCGGTTGGCGGAAGATTCGGCGCGCCCCATCCCGGACGGCGCACCGCCCACATTAAATGCAGGGGCGCCGGCCAACTACCCTCGACACGCGGCACGCGGGGCGCGGCTCCGCATTCATGCGCCCGCGCCGATTCGCGTTCCGATGCGACGCCTGGCAGCGGCCCACTCTCCCCGATCGGCGCCGACTGTCCGGTCGTCTGACGCCGTATCGTCCGACGCCCGATCTTCTGACACCGATGTAACATCTGACGACGACAGATGTGGCGTCTGACACCTGACGCCGACGTGACTTCTGACACCGACTAGACGTCCGGATCGCACGGCACTTATTAGGCGTCTGACATCGGATCAGCTGCGGTACGGTCGGATCCACGCATGCGACAAATCCACTCCCAGTCGTCCGGAATTGCTACCCGAATGAAAGTGTCGGCCAGCTCACCACCCGACTTAGGAGTGGAGGGGGGCAACTGTTGGGGGATACCCACCGACCGACCGACTGTCGGAGGGCCCGACCGACTAACGGCCCGACCAACCACTGTCGGCCCGACCGACTAACGGCGGACGACTCCGACTGGCCGATAGACCGACCGATCGTCGGTCGGGGCGACCGACTGACGGATGCCATCAGCGGCTAACTACCGGCCATTCAACGGTCCATCGCCGACTGGGATATGTCGGGCGTATCCATCCCGACCGACTGAACCCAGAGGTCTGATGGCCGACTCACGTGAAACTCGCCGACCGACAGGAGGAACCCGACGCCACTCTGCTGGCCACCGACCTAGGGTCGGCCGAC
>NC_026002.2:30000184-30050184 GCF_000442705.2 Elaeis guineensis
GACCGAGATTTTGAATCGAGGGTCATGGCAACCGCCGCATACTCATAGAAAACTCTTCCCATAAGCATGCAAGGCATCTTATCATACTATCCTAAAACAACAGCGGAATAATTAGTCAACAATTTAAATCTAAAATATAACGACCTAAATTTTTCTTTAATATCTCAATAAATTCAACAACGATTCAAAGGCTTTGCATCAAATTCAATAAGCCTTTCAACCTAAAATAAAAGTATGAAGATTCTGCTTCTGATCACTCTTCATTCATATCTTGTATCATCTTAATTCTCAACATCTGTAAAAACAGTAAAATAGGAGGTAATGAGCTAGACAGCCCAGTAAGCAATGATCACTTCTCAACAGATTTCATCAGGCATTTAAGTAAATAATCATTTATAGAAAATAAGCATATAGAGTTCATCAATTCGAAATCAATTTCAATTATGCAATATAATTCATGCCAAATTCATTTCTTTTTCGAAAATTCAAGTTTCTTTCGATTTCAATTTCTTTTGTTCTTCAATTTCTTTTCGTCAACCATGAGCTATGACCATATTTT
The DNA here is from genome assembly GCF_000442705.2 of Elaeis guineensis. Taxonomy (NCBI): domain Eukaryota; kingdom Viridiplantae; phylum Streptophyta; class Magnoliopsida; order Arecales; family Arecaceae; genus Elaeis; species Elaeis guineensis. Next base: position 30,000,744 of record NC_026002.2, read on the forward strand.
CCTGTGGCAGGGTCATAATACCGCGTATCTGCTTGCGGTAGGCTGCGAATCATCTGGCAGCCATGTCCTTTGGAACCGCTGGTCTCGCTGGCGGTTTGTCGCTGGTCTCTCTGGCGACATGTCGCTGGTCTCGCTGGCGACATAAACCCTCAGGACAATCAATTGCCAACGTATATGCCCCCATTGGCAGGGTCCTTTACATAGTCAGGTTGTCAATTCTATTGTTTCTTATATCATAATTCTTCATAAATCATTTCATATTCTAATTTCGATAATAAAAATATAATCATGTAGTATCGAAATCAATCAATATAATGCATCATGAAATCAATATGTTCAATCATGCTTCATCATAACATTTCAAATAAGATATTTTCATAACAAAATACCATTCATCCAATTCATGCATCGTTTCACAAATCATGTCAGAAAATACATTATAATTTTGCCGATAAATCTAGAAAAAGTGAAACATTACTTACCTCGAACGCATTCCAATAAATCCACATAATTCTATAAATTTTCTTCCAAAAATTCTGTTCGTAGATCATATCGCGATATCCCATGATCAAACATCCACAATCCTATACAGAATCAATTTCAATAATTAGAAAGAATACGAATACCATATTTCAACGGTTTAGATTGGGTCCGATCATCTAATTTCATCTAATCAAAATCTAATTAGGACCTAAACGATCCAAAGTTTGACTATCAGATCAAATCGGATTCGAAGTGATAGGACGAGGTTTCTTCATCGATTTCATAAAATCAAGTGAGAGAGAAAATCAGAGGAGAGAGAATTCATGAGGTACAATTCGAATTGATCAGGTGACACAATCCAACATTACGATTGGTCCAATATCTCAATTGGTGAAATCAACATGATCAAATCAAGTCATGGCTAGATCGAAATCATGGATGATCAAATCTAAAGATTCATGGTCTGATTAAGGTGGGTGCCAGTACGCTGTCTGACAATCATAGATCAGGTTCTTCATTAAATCAGATCAGACTTATTAAAAGAAATTTCTTCATTCACTAACCTTTTTAGAGAGAGAATCAATCAAGAGAGAGAAAATTTAGAGAGAGAAAATTTAGAGAGAGAAAACTCATCTTGAATTCTTCAGACAATATGATTCAACAAATTCTGATCGATCAGATCAAATCATGCTAAAATTATCATGTGGATAATTCAATAAGATCATGAGAAATAAAATCTAAAAATACCTGATCTGATCAAAGTGGATGTCGGTGTATCGTCCGACGATCACAGATCAAAAATCCATACGAGAATCATTTAAATTCATCATCATTCTTCTCAAAATTTAAAAATCTTAGGAGAGAGAAATAATCTAGAGAAGATTCTAGAGAGAGAAAGTAGAGAGAGAAAGTCCAATTCTAGAGAGAGAAAATACTAGTTCAGCTGAAGAGAGAGAGGGAAGAGAGAGAAACTCTCTTTCTCATATTTTATTATTTATATCATTATTTATTAATTAATTTAATATTTTTTCTTTTCTTCTTCTCTCTCTTTTTTTTTCTTTTTCTTCACGGAAGAGAGAGGAGAAAATCCTATTTATTATATTATATTATTATATTATTTTTCTTCTTTCTTTTTTTTTTCTTTTCTTTTCTTTTCTTTTTCTTCTTTTTCTTTTCTTTTCTTTTCTTTTCTCTTCTTCTTTTCTTTTTCTTTTTCTTTTCCTTCTTCTTCTTCTTCTTTTCTTTTCTTCTTCCCGTGGACTTGTTTTGGGCTGAAACAGGGGACCTTGAGGTCCCCTCGTTGGGTGGCCGGCCGCGGCGCAGCCGGCGTGGGCGCCGCAGGAGAGAGACGATCCGCGGCAGAAGGAGGCCAAACCGGTGGTCGACGGTGACCACCGCGACGGAAAAATGGCAAAAAAAAAGATTCTTCCGCAACAAAATCCGGCGACTTCGGTCGCCGGCGAGCGTGCACATCGGCACGGGAAGGAAGGGGGGAGAGAGGAAGGGAGGAAGCTTACCTCCGACGCCGGCGAGGCTTTTCCGCGAGAAATTGGATGGCACAGGACGGGTCTCCGTGAAAATTTCCGCGATTGCCGCCGTTTTGCCCCGGATTCTTTGGTAGGAAGAAGGGAGAAGGGTCTCCCCTTTAAATAGAACCAAAGGAGAGGAGTTTGACTCCTCTCCGGTGAGGTTTCCGACTCCGATTAGGAGCCGGTCGGAGAAGAAGACTCCCTGTGGGAGTCTTCATCATTTTTTTTTTTTGGTTTGTTTGGGCTGGCTGGGCTATCACATTCTTCCCTCTAAAAGAAATTTCGTCCTCGAAATTTTTCTTGCTTGAGTCTTCATAGTTTCTTACTTGAATCTCATCCACAAATATTCTAATTCTTGATATAAATTCATTCTTAAATCATTTCATAAGAAAAAGTGGTACATCAAATATCTATCTGAAACGGAACCTTCATTTTCTTATTTATCAAGATCCACGTCTCAAAGATTTTCAATGTTTCAAGATTTCAAAATTATGATCTTATTTCTGTAAAAATTAATTCAATATCTCATGACTCAAATTAAAATCAAATCTATCTCTTGTGAATAGAAAAAGGTCAATGTCTCTATTCTTGCATAAGAACTTCATTCATCATCATTCATTCATTTATTTATTTATTTCAAAATATTAACCACTCTTAATTTAACCCATCATAAGATAGGAAAATATACTTCTATGAATCATATGATGACATCCTCAATCAATCAAAATTAAAATATTTTCTCTTATTCGTACTTTCAAAGGTTGAAGATTTCAATCTCATTCTCGAACTTTTGATATTTTATTCTGATGCAACTTCATCATTAAGTCATTTCATAAAGATCAATATCACCATTGTTGATTGAATCAATATCACTATTTCTAGTCATCGAAATTTTCTTACTCAAACCCTCAAACTCTTAAATATTCTAATTCTTGAAAAATTTTATCATTAAGTCATTCCATAATAAAAATCAATAACTCAAAAATTGATCTAAATCAAAACTATATTTTTCTTATAATCAAAATCAATGTCTCTATTCTAAGTAAGTATATCAATTTTCTTTATCTAAACATTAACAACTCTTAATTAATCGATTCATTATCAAATTATAAATAACTCCAATCATCTTTTGTAGAACAATCGTCAATATCAATAGATAACCTCAATCTTTTTCATTCAGTCAGAAATAATAATAATCAAAAGAGTTCTAACTTCAAATTTCATTATACCCTGGATAAATATTTGAGTATAATAATCTAAGATCAAAATCATCATTCGATAAAACAATCTCAAATTCTTTCTAATAAATAGAGAATTATAAAATTTAATTCTAGGATAGAAAAAATTTATCTCTAAATATTCTAAATCTAAAATCAAAAATCAAAGGTCCACTCATCCTAGAATTAGGATGCTAATTATTTTTGTAGCATAGTAGGTGGAAGCTCTACTTTTAAAAATCACATTAGGATATCTAAAATAATTCAAAATTTTAAAATATTATTCTTTCTAATATCAATAAATTTTTGTATCAAACCATATCATTTATCATAATTCTTTGACTCAAAGAATCAACATTCCTGACTTACTCAAAGTAATCCAGATTACCATGCTTCCGCTGCGCACTCTGATCTAACAATCAAAATTTCTTAGGTTCACCAAAAAAAGTTTGATCAAATTATTTTTTATCCAAAAATTTAAATTTCAATTGAAATCAAAGATTAACTTTCGATTCTCATTCATACTTTACTGGTGTACAATAATCTTGATTAACCCTTGAGTCCAATATCATATTTAAACCATCATATAGATTTACTATAATCAATATGAATCAAATCTCAATTCTCATATCAATTCAATTCGATAATTTTCAAACCAAAAATCTTTATAAGTCAAATCAACGAGAAAATCTTCGATGCTCCATCAAATTTGGACATAATCTGAATATATATGAATTTCAAATCATTATTATTATTTTTTTTTCTAAAATTTCTATCATCAGAATCTTCAATATCTATCAAATATCCTTTCATAACAATCATACAAGCTTCAAAAATCAAATCTCCATTTAATAGTAGATTCAATTAGGACCTCGTTAACAAAAGCAAAGGAACTCCATATCAATTCCTAAATCCAAAATTTCTAAATTATAAATTCACATGGATCCCTTAATCTGAAATAAATATAAATCAGATCTTTTATCTTAATCTGAAGATATCAATTTTTCATTAACAACCTCAACAATAATATCAGAAAATCTCTTGATCAACTTAGATACGAAATCTTTAAATTAAAATTTCATACACATCATGTAGTCTCCAAGAGACATAATAAGATCCATTATTTAGATCTAAGGATGATGATTAAAGCTTCCAGTATGATGAATTCTACAATCTCAAAATCAATTTCATCAATAAGAAATAGGTTTCTTTGCAATATCCTCAAATATATTCATCTAATATGCCACTTTATATATAATCCACATACCAAATTCAATTTCGATAAATATTCCAATCAAGCATCATAAAAGATTTTTCTTAGCCCATTCTGGAATAATATTTTATTATCAAATCTTTATCTTGCCAATAATAGTCAACTTCTCAACTAGAAGTAATATCATATATTATTCTCACATCGAATTTGAACTTACGATTACACTTGAATAACCAATGATCAAATTAATAACCATAATGCACAATAAAATTTTATATCAATCCTTTTGTGATTACTTTCGATCAAGATCTAACTAATCATATCATGATCAATAGATCATCCATCATATTTCAAATTCTATATTATAATCTCTTGTGATCCTTTATACATAATCTCAATGTTTAATCAAAATTTATAAATATTTCTCCCACTACAATCATCAAAGATCTACACTATAATGTCCCTGGTGTCTATCCACTTACACCCATTCTATATCTGATTCTATGTTTCATAATTCATCCACTTATGCTCTGATACCACTTTAATTGTCACGCCCCCGACCCGAGATTTTGAATCGAGGGTCATGGCAACCGCCGCATACTCATAGAAAACTCTTCCCATAAGCATGCAAGGCATCTTATCATACTATCCTAAAACAACAGCGGAATAATTAGTCAACAATTTAAATCTAAAATATAACGACCTAAATTTTTTCTTTAATATCTCAATAAATTCAACAACGATTCAAAGGCTTTGCATCAAATTCAATAAGCCTTTCAACCTAAAATAAAAGTATGAAGATTCTGCTTCTGATCACTCTTCCATTCATATCTTGTATCATCTTAATTCTTCAACATCTGTAAAAACAGTAAAATAGAGGTAATGAGCTAGACAGCCCAGTAAGCAATGATCACTTCAACAGATTTCATCAGGCATTTAAGTAAATAATCATTTATAAAATAAGCATATAGAGTTCATCAATTCGAAATCAATTTCAATTATGCAATATAATTCATGCCAAATTCATTTCTTTTTCGAAAATTCAAGTTTCTTTCGATTTCAATTTCTTTTGTTCTTCAATTTTTTTCGTCAACCATGAGCTATGACCATATTTTTCCTGTGGCAGGGTCATAATACCGCGTATCTGCTTGCGGTAGGCTGCGAATCATCTGGCAGCCATGTCCTTTGGAACCGCTGGTCTCGCTGGCGGTTTGTCGCTGGTCTCTCTGGCGACATGTCGCTGGTCTCGCTGGCGACATAAACCCTCAGGACAATCAATTGCCAACGTATATGCCCCCATTGGCAGGGTCCTTTACATAGTCAGGTTGTCAATTCTTATTGTTTCTTATATCATAATTCTTCATAAATCATGTTTCATATTCTAATTTCGATAATAAAATATAATCATGTAGTATCGAAATCAATCAATATAATGCATCATGAAATCAATATTCAATCATGCTTCATCATAACATTTCAAATAAGATATTTTCATAACAAAATACCATTCATCCAATTCATGCATCGTTTCACAAATCATGTCAGAAATACATTATAATTTACCGATAAATCTAGAAAAAGTGAAACATTACTTACCTCGAACGCATTCCAATAAATCCACATAATTCTATAAATTTTCTTTCAAAAATTCTGTTCGTAGATCATATCGCGATATCCCATGATCAAACATCCACAATCCTATACAGAATCAATTTCAATAATTAGAAAGAATACGAATACCATATTTCAACGGTTTAGATTGGGTCCGATCATCTAATTTCATCTAATCAAAATCTAATTAGGACCTAAACGATCCAAAGTTTGACTATCAGATCAAATCGGATTCGAAGTGATAGGACCGAGGTTTCTTCATCGATTTCATAAAATCAAGTGGAGAGAGAAAATCAGAGGAGAGAGAATTCATGAGGTACAATTCGAATTGATCAGGTGACACAATCCAACATTACGATTGGTCCAATATCTCAATTGGTGAAATCAACATGATCAAATCAAGTCATGGCTAGATCGAAATCATGGATGATCAAATCTAAAGATTCATGGTCTGATTAAGGTGGGTGCCAGTACGCTGTCTGACAATCATAGATCAGGTTCTTCATTAAAATCAGATCAGACTTATTAAAAGAAATTTCTTCATTCACTAACCTTTTTTTTAGAGAGAGAATCAATCAAGAGAGAGAGAGAAAATTCTAGAGAGAGAAAACTCATCTTGAATTCTTCAGACAATATGATTCAACAAATTCTGATCGATCAGATCAAATCATGCTAAAATTATCATGTGGATAATTCAATAAGATCATGAGAAATAAAATCTAAAAATACCTGATCTGATCAAAGTGGATGTCGGTGTATCGTCCGACGATCACAGATCAAAAATCCATTACGAGAATCATTTAAATTCATCATCATTCTTCTCAAAATTTAAAAATCTTAGGAGAGAGAAATAATCTAGAGAGAGATTCTAGAGAGAGAAAGTAGAGAGAGAAAGTCCAATTCTAGAGAGAGAAAATACTAGTTCAGGCTGAAGAGAGAGAGGGAAGAGAGAGAAACTCTCTTTCTCATATTTTATTATTTATATCATTATTTATTAATTAATTTAATATTTTTTTTTCTTTTCTTTCTCTCTCTCTTTTTTTTTCTTTTTCTTCACGGAAGAGAGAGGAGAAAATCCTATTTATTATTATTATATTATTATATTATTATTTTTCTTCTTTCTTTTTTTTTTTTTCTTTTTCTTTTCTTTTTCTTCTTTTCTTTCTTTTTCTTCTTTTTTTTCTTTTCCTTCTTCTTCTTTTCTTTTCTTTTCTTTTCCTTCTTCTTCTTCTTTTTCTTTTCTTCTTCCCGTGGACTTGTTTTGGGCTGAAACAGGGGACCTTGAGGTCCCCGTTGGTGGCCGGCCGGCGGCGCAGCCGGCGTGGGACGACCGTCGGCAGAGAGGAGACGATCCGACGGCAAGGGGGCCAAACCGGTGGTCGACGGTGACCACCGGCGACGGAAAAATGGCAAAAAAAAATTCTTCCGCAACAAAATCCGGCACTTCGGTCGCCGGCGAGCGTGCACATCGGCACGGGAAGGAAGGGGGAGGAGAGAGGAAGGGAGGAAGCTTACCTCCGACGCCGGCGAGGCTTTTCCGGCGAGAAATTGGATGGCACAAGGACGGGTCTCCGTGAGAAATTTCGCGATTGCCGCCGTTTTGCCCCGGGATTCTTTGGTAGGAAGAAGGGAGAAGGGTCTCCCCTTTAAATAGAACCAAAGGAGAGGAGTTTGACTCCTCTCCGGTGAGGTTTCCGACTCCGATTAGGAGCCGGTCGGGAGAAGAAGACTCCCTGTGGGAGTCTTCATCATTTTTTTTTTTGGTTTGTTTGGGGCTGGCTGGGCTATCACACTCGAGGTCTCTGCCCAAGGCCTTGGTTGCATGGGAATGTCTGCTTCTTCGGGCTTCCAAAACCTGATCCTGAAATGATTGCACTCATCCACCATGCAGTCAACGCCGGTGTCACCTTCCTCAACACCGCCGACGTCTATGGCCCCTTCACCAATGAGCTCCTCCTTGGCAAGGTCCCTTCTTCATTCCAATTTCCCCCCCTATTTTTTTTTCTTTTATAGTTTAGATGTGTTGGATGGGTGATCCTTGATATAATGATAAGATTGCTCTATTATGATCGATATGTTACGGGTTTGAAACATAGAAATAGCCTCTTTCTATATAGAGATATAGCTGCTGTTGGGGGGATACCCACCGACCGACTGACTGTCGGAGGCCCGACCGACTACGGCCCGACCACGACTGTCGGCCGACCGACTAACGGCGGACGACTCCGACTGGCCGATAGACCGACCGATCGTCGGTCGGGGCGACCGACTGACGGATGCCATCAGCGGCTAACTACCGGCCATTCAACGGTCCATCGCCGACTGGGGATATGTCGGGCGTATCCATCCCGACCGACTGAACCCAGAGGTCTGATGGCCGACTCACATAAAACTCGCCGACCGACGGAGGAACCCGACGCCACTCTGCTGGCCACCGACCTAGGGTCGGCCGACTCCTCCGATCGCCGTACAGCCGCGACCTTGTCAGCTCTGACACGGACATGCGGCGCGATTACCTAGGGGCGTTGTCCCGCCGAGAGCGTGGTCAACCCTGGTGATTGGACAGCCACACGGCGACGTGACATTTTCACGGCGACTCTGACAGTCCACAGTGAGTTGACAGTTCCTCACTTGTCCGCGCCATTAATGACGGCGCCATACCGTGCTCCACTATATAAATCGGGGAAGGCAACAGTGCAAGGGATCGATCCGCCCGTCTCTCCCAAAAACACATGCTCGCTCCTCTCTTCTCTCTCAGAGCTCTCTGTCTACATTTCACTGTTGCCCAGTCACCTCTCTGACTTGACCGTCGGAGGGTCCCCGCCGGAGCCTCCTCCGGTCAGTGCGGACTTCCTTTTGCAGGTGCACGCTTCCCGGCGATCGGGCGACGAGGCGATTGGCCGCAACAGATTGGCGCGCCAGGTAGGGGACAGCATGACAAAGACAAGAGCTCAGCGATCGAGAGTCACTGGGTCGGCCAGGCGCTCTCCCCGCCGGGAAGAGGCCTCCCCGCCACCACCGACGGCGGAACCTGGCTCTCCGCGCCCTGCAGTGACCACGGAGGCGCAGATTGCGGCCATCGTACGGCAGATGACCGTACTGACCGACGCAGTCAAAAGCCTCCAACAGCAACCGACGGCCCGACCTATGCCTTCCAGGAGCAGCCGCCGACGACCGCGCCGATCCCTGTCGCCTCCGTGCGAGCGCCCCCAACAGCGCTCCCACGGAGAAGAGGAGGGACGACCATGGCCGACGACCGACGGTCCCAGCGGCCCTCTCCCTCCCCGTTGGAACGGGCAAGGAAGGAGAAGCGGCCGCGCACACCGTCGGCCTCCCTCTCAGAATCCTCCAGAGACTCCACTCCTGGGGTCTCCCAGCATCGACGAGCGGACGACTACGAGCGACGGTTCGAGGAAATCGACCGCCGACTCACCCAACTGCAGACGGACGGCCAGAAGTCTTCCAACGACGTCGACTTCCAGACCGCCCAACCTCTCTCCCGACTGGTCCTCGACGAGCCGATTCCCAGTCGGTTCAAGATGCCGCATGTGGAGCCATACGACGGCTCCACCGATCCAGTCGACCACCTCGAGAGCTATAAAGCTCTCATGACGATTCAAGGGGCAACCGACGCTCTTTTTTGCATTGGCTTCCCTGCCACGCTCCGCAAGGCTGCCAGGGCCTGGTACTCCGATCTCCGATCGGGAAGTATCCATTCCTTCAGGCAGCTCGAGCACTCGTTCGGGCTCATTTCAGCACCAGCCGAAAGCCGCCGCGAACGTCGGATAGCCTTTTCTCCCTCAAGCAGGGAGAAAATGAGACGCTCCGACACTTCGTGGCGTGATTCAACGCGGCCACGCTCGAGGTCCGTGACCTCAACGAAGACATGGCTGTCTCAGCCATGAAGCGGGGCTTGAGGGCATCCCGATTCACTTATTCTCTGGACAAGACCCTCCCCCGGACTTATGCCGAGCTACTGGAGCGCGCATACAAGTATATGCGCGCGGACGAGGGAGCGTCCGACCGACGCTTGGCCGAGCCCAGAGGCCCGAAAGAGAAGCGGAGGAAAGGTCGGGAGCCCGCCGAACCCAGCAGGCCCCCGACCGATAGTCGGGTCTCACCACCCTGACGAATCCAAAAGCCACCCCGGCAGCAGACTCCGAGGCCGGTGCGTCCCAGGTATGACTCCTACACTCCTCTCTCCGCTCCCCGTGTGCAGATCCTGATGGAGATCGAGGGAGAGGAATACCTGCGACGGCCTCCGCCTCTGAAGGCAAAGGGCCTCGACCGTCGGAAGTACTGCCGGTTTCATTGAAGCCACGGCCACGACACCGAGCGGTGCATCCAGTTGAAGGATGAGATTGAAAATCTCATCCGCCGGGGGTACCTCGGCAAATTTCGGAAGGGTCCGTCGACCCAACCAGTTGCCGATCGACGCCCCCAGCCGACTGAAGAGGCGGCGACCAACCAGCCGACGGCCGGAGTCATCAACATGATCTCCAAGCGGCTGGGCCCGGGGACGTCTGCAGGAGGGGAGCTGACGAAAAGGCCACGCCCGGACGACGTAATCACCTTCACAGAAGACGACGTTCGGGGCATCCAAACTCCCCACGACGACGCTGTTGTTGTGTCGGCGACGATAGCCAATTATGATGTAAAACGAATTTTTGTTGATAATGGAAGTTCGACAAATATTTTGTTTTACTCGACCTTCTCCCGAATGCGACTGTCAACTGACCGGCTTAGGAGGGTCCCTGTGCCCCTGATAGGCTTTGCCGGAGACACTGTCACGACAGAGGGAGAAATTACCCTGCCCGTGACGGTCGGCACCGAACCACGGCAAAGCACGATCTCCCTCACTTTCGCGGTCGTCCAAGTTCCTTCGGCCTACAACGCCATACTTGGACGATCCGGATTGAACGCCCTCAAGGCGATCGTCTCGACGTACCATCTTCTTGTTCGATTTTTGACCAAAAATGGAATCGGAGAGATGCGCGGAGATCAACAGCTCGCCCGACGATGCTTCCAAATCTCCGCTCAAAGCGACGAGTCGAGGGGATCTCTGACGATCGACAAGCTGGACCAACGGGAGGAGGAAGAACGAGGTTCGCCGGCCGAGCAGCTCGAGGCGATCCCGATAGGAGAAAATCCCGACAGGAAAGTTTGGGTCGGGTCTCAATTGCCCGACACCGAACGACGCCGACTGACGGAGCTGCTGACGGCCAACGCCGACATATTTGCTTGGTCGGCAGCAGATATGTCGGGTATTCCTCCAGAAACAATAACTCACCGACTCAACATCGACCCGACGATGAAGCCGGTGAGGCAGAAGAAAAGGTCCTTCGCCCCAGATAGACAGAGGGCCATCGACGAAGAAGTGGACAAGCTACTCGAAGCAGGCTTCATTCGAAAATTCACGTATCCCGATTGGCTCGCCAATGTTGTCATGGTCAAAAAAGCCAACGGGAAGTGGAGGATCTGCATCGACTATACCGACCTAAACCGAGCCTGCCCGAAGGATAGCTTCCCACTTCCGAAGATCGACCAGCTGGTGGATGCGACGTCCGGATTTCGACTGCTCAGCTTCATGGACGCCTTTGTCGGGTACAACCAGATCCAGATGGCGCCTGAAGACGAGGAGCACACCGCGTTCGTGACTCCCAAGGGTCTCTACTGTTATCGGGTGATGCCCTTCGGACTGAAGAACGCCGGCGCCACCTACCAGCGACTCGTCAATAAGGTCTTCAAAGACCAGATCGGGCGCAATATGGAAGTGTACGTGGACGACATGCTGGTGAAAAGCACGCAAATCTCGGACCACGTTCAGGATCTCGAGGAGACCTTTCGCACCCTTCGACGACACCGAATGAAGCTGAACCCGACCAAGTGTGCTTTCAGGGTGACCTCAGGGAAGTTCCTCGGATTCCTCATTTCTCAGAGAGGGATCGAGGCCAACCCTGAGAAGATAAAGGCAATCCTCGACATGCGTCATCCGAACACCAAGAAGGAGGTCCAACAGCTGAACGGAAGAATCGTCGCTCTTAGCCGATTCATTTCCCGATCAGCTGAAAGGTGCCTTCCGTTCTTCAAGATTCTGCGTCAAGCGAACGATTTCTCTTGATCGGATGAGTGCGAACAGGCCTTCGAAGACCTGAAGAGGTACTTGGCTTCCCCGCCGCTGCTCGTAAAGCCGCAGGTCGGGGAGACCTTGTATCTCTACTTGGCCACGTCTTTCGAGGCGATCAGTTCGGTGCTCGTTCGGAAAAACGAGTGCCGAACTCATCAGCCCATCTACTACACCAGCAAAGTGCTCCACGGCGCCGAAGCCAGATATTCAGAGACGGAAAAGATGATTTTCGCCCTAACCGTCTCCGCGCAACGGCTTCGACCATACTTCCAGGCCCACACCATAGTGGTGCTCACCAACCAGCCCCTGAGGGCGATACTGCGCCGACCCGACACATCTGGACGACTCGCAAAGTGGGCGATGAAGCTTAGCGAGTTCGACATTCAGTACCGACCAAGGCCTGCCCTGAAGGCCCAGGTCTTGGCCAACTTCATCGCCGAATGCCCGACGACCGACCAAGGGTCGGGAGCTGAAGACCCGGGACGAGATGCGGTCTCTGAGCCAGACCCGATCTCCACCTGGGTACTCCACATCGACGGAGCCTCAAACGCTCAGGGAAGCGGGGCCGGGCTCCTGCTCACGAATTCGGATGGGGTGGTCGCCGAGTACGCCCTCCAGTTCGACTTCAAGGCCTCCAACAATCAAGCCGAATACGAGGCACTCCTCGCTGGCTTGAGGATGGCGAAGGAGCTGGGCATCGACAGCCTCCGAGCATTCTCCGACTCTCAGCTGATCGTGGGGCAGGTCAAGGGCGACTTCGAGGCGCGAGATCCGACCATGATCAAGTACCTCCAGAAAGTGAAGGACCTCGTGGCGCGCCTCGAGCATTTCGAGATCTCCCACATCCCCAGGTCGTAGAACGCCCGTGCCGACGCACTCTCCAGATTGGCAACGTCGGCCTACGACTCTTTGGGTCAGACATTCGTCGAAAACCTCCAGCAGTCGAGCATCGATCGGGTCGAAGAAGTGCAACAGCTAACGTCCGAACCAAGTTGGATGGACCCGATCGTCCGGTACCTGACCGACGGGATCAGTCCTGAAGATCCCGCGGAGGCCAAGTGACTCCGATGGTCGGCCTCGCAATATGTGATCATGGACGGCCGACTCTACAAAAGGTCATTTTCCCTCCCTTTGCTCAGGTGTTTGGGGCCGACCGACGCCGACTACGCTCTCCGAGAGGTTCACGAAGGAATCTGCGGGAACCACTTGGGGGGCAAGTCCCTAGCCTTCAAGGTCCTGCGACAAGGCTACTACTGGCCGACCATGAAGAAGGATGCGGCAGAGTTGGTCCGGAGGTGCGAGCCATGCCAAAAGTATGCCAATATTCAGCACCAACCGGCCAGCCAAATCATTCCCATTGTCGCTCTGTGGCCCTTCGCCCAGTGGGGAGTCGACATTCTCGGTCCGTTCCCACCAGCGTCGGGCCAGAGGAAGTTCATCGTTGTCGCCATCGACTACTTCACGAAGTGGGTCGAGGCCGAGCCCTTGGCGCAGATCACCGAGCGGAAGATGGAGGACTTTATCCAAAAGTCCATCATCTTCAGGTTCGGATTGCCGCACACCATCATCACCGACAACGGGCGGCAATTCGACAACCAAGACTTCAAAGACTTCTGCGCCAGGTTCCACATCCGGCATCGATTGACTTCAATCGGGCACCCACAGTCCAACGGCGAGGTCGAAGTGACCAACCGAACCTTGCTCCACGGACTCAAGACCCGACTAAATGAAGCCAAAGGTCTCTGGGTCGACGAGCTGGGCTCCGTTCTGTGGGCTTACCGAACGACCCCCCGTGTCCCGATCGGGGAGTCGCCGTTCAGCCTGGCCTACGGTACAGAGGCGATGATCCCGCTCGAGATTGGCCTACCATCTTCAAGGGTTGAGCGGTACCAAGAGCCGGACAACTCCAAGAGTCGGAGGGCCGACCTCGACCTCCTCCCCGAGCTACGAGACGAGGCCCAAATCCGAATGGCTTCATACCGACAGAGGGTCGCCCGGTATTACAACGCCAAGGTCAGACCGAAGCTTTTCAGGCCTGGCGACCTGGTCTTGAGGAAGGCAGAAGTGTCGAAGCCCTTGGACCAAGGGAAGTTGGCTCCCAACTGGGAAGGACCCTACAAGGTTGCAGACACCTACGGGCCGAGGGCCTATCGGTTGGAGACCCTTGAGGGGAAGCCCATTCCCCGGACTTGGAACGCCGACAACTTGAAGCTGTATTACCAGTGAATTTTGTAATTCAATAGTCGGAATACAAGTTCAGTTTGAAAGTTTGGAGTTTTAACTCTTCGACTAGTGATCGGTGCTCATCAAGGTCAAACCCCGACGTATTGACGTGGACCTAGCATCCACCTAAAAACCGACGACCTCATCATCGGTAACACATCGGACCCTTACAAGGACCGATGCATCTACAATTACGGGAGTCAACACTCCTTCGACAGTCGGCGACACATCGGACCCTTACAAGGACCGATGCATCTACAATGACGGGAGTTGACACTCCTTCGACGATGCGTCGGACCCTCGCAAGGGCCGACGGACCCTTATGAAAGGAAGTTGGCACTCCTTCGACTTTCGGCAACACATCCGCCCTTGACAAAGGCCGATGCATCTGTTGCAACGGGAGTCCATACTCCTTCTACGGTCGAATTTTCGGGCCATCGACCGACAGGCCGATTGGGCCCCGACCAAAGAGAGGCTAAAAGCCCACGCGACTGTCGTCGTGACTTCCGACCAGACTACGGCCGATCGAGGGATATTCGGCTTACCACCGTCTATCGCACGACGCGACCTTAGTCGCATCCACGACTTGCCGACCGACCTGCGGCCGGTTGAACGACATTCGGCTTGCTACCGTATGTCGGAAGATACAGAACCCGATGCAAGAGCATGGGGATCCGACTTGTTGTCATTCCCCCCGACACTGCACCGGACGACGACCGACTAAATGCATCTATGGAAGCCCGACTACCGAACCCTTACCAGGTTCGGTCGGCTCCCGACTCAACAGATGCACCCGACTGACAACTTCGACTATCGGAAGTCGACCTGAAGTCGGAACGCACTCTACTTTCGGGGCTGCACAAGTTGTTGAAGTCCTACCGACTTACGAGAGTTAGCGACTTACTTAAGTTAGCGATTAACGATCGACATCGCAGCAATGTTCGGCCTTACAAACAAAAGAGAAAGAAAGAAATTTCATTCATTGCTGAAAGAAAATTACAAAGTCGGGTCGAAGCCCGATTACATATATTTTTTCAGAAAACAAAAAAGTAAAGATAATCGGCAGGGCCCGATCATCTGTCCTAGTCGATTTCCTCGACCGACGGAGGATCGGGGATGATCGGTGTCTCGGCCATAAGCGGCGCTGGGTCGACGGCCGAAAGATGGGCTTCAGTCGGCAAGGGAACTTCGGTCGGCACCTGCTCCGGGACGGCTTCCTCCGCCACGACGACGCCTCCCGACGGCTGTTCGGCCATCTCCTCAGTTCCTTCTCTTTCGGCTCCTTCCTCCTCGGCTAACGGCGGGATGATGCGGCTGACGTCTAACTCCGGGTACAAGGCATGGATGGCGTCCCGACCATCCTCGAACCCGACCCGGTATGAGGCGAAGCCCGACTCGAGCATCTCCTCCCGGTATTGGTCGGAGGCCCGGAAGTCTTCCACCGCCCGATCGGCCGACTCTTTCGCCGACCTTGCCTCGTCCTCCGTGCGGGAGAGCGACTCCCTCGCCGACTCCGCTTCGACCCTCGCCATTTCGGCGTCGATCTGAGCGATCGACAGCTCCTCTTCGGCTTCGGCGAGCTTCTCCAGGCTGACCCGAAGTTGGTCGCGTTCCCCTTGGAGTTCGGCGGTGGCACCGTCCCGTTCGCATCGAAGACGACGCACGGCCCGACCCTTGTGCTTGGCCTCCTTCTTGGCCGACCGAAGTTCGGACCCAAGCCGGGAGACCTCGTCGACTAACTTGGCCTCCCGGTCGGCCGATTGCTGAAGTTGATCAGCCAACATTGCCCTCTCAGCTTCGGCCACCGCCGACTTCTCCTTGAAGGCTGCCCGAACGTTGCCGAATCTTCGATACCCGACCTCCAATTCGGACATCGTGAAGATCAGCTGCCGATGGAAAAAACTTCATCAGAATCGCATAACAAGAAAAATTTTCTAAGGGAAAGAAGAAGAAATGCGAAGCTTACCTCAACCATCGTCGGGTAGAACCGCGACAGCATCTCGGTCACCTGCCGAGATCGCAGCGACTCTACGTCGGCTGAGAGGAGGATCCCTTGGCACAACCTCCTCGCAAGGTTGTGGTCGGCCAATGCCGACGCACCCTCGGGGTAGTATGCGCTGGGAGGCACTGAGCGGCTCCCCGATCTATCCTCCTCCGCGGGCTCCATCGGGGCTTTCCCCCGATCAGCTGCCCCGACCGACGGGACCGGCAGCGAGGGAACGCTGGAGTTCGATCCGGCGCACCCCGTTGCGCCAACGGACGCCGCCGGACGATGTTCGGTTTCCCGAACGTCATTCGGCTCCACCCGCGCCGGCGAAGCCACCGATGTTCCCTCGGCCGCCTCCTCAGTCGGCCTCTCCTCTATATGGACCGTCGGAGCCACGAGAGCTATTACTGGCTCCGACTGGTCGGTCGCCGATGCCTCGACGGTCGGCGGAGCTGGAGCTGGTTTCTTTGGAGGGCGTGAAGGGCCGGCCCCCGATGCTGGCCTCTTCTTCATCGCGAACCGCCGAATCTCGGCGTCCGTCGGCCGCATCCTTGGTGGTGTCCCTGCAATACCGGCAAAAATGTTAAAGACCGGACCAAGAGCCGAACAAAAAGAAAGGCCGGGGGATCGGGCGATACCTATTCGGGGGACCAGACTCAAGCCGGCATCATAGAGAGCTTGTTCGGTAACAAGCTCCCTCTGCTTCGGGACCGACATGTCTTTCAGTCGGTGGAAGTCCTCCCGGTCGTCCGCCTCCACCCGACTGTTGTCGTTGGCCTCGGTTCGGGGCACACCCCAGCGAGAAGGAAAGCCCCAAGGAGAAGAGGAGGAAACAAAGAAAAATTGGTTCTTCCACCCATGAATGGATGATGGAAGACCGGTGATGAAAGCAAGACCCTTCCGGGGGTTGAAGAGCCACCACCCTCGGGCTTTAGGGTGGGGTCGGAGCACAAAGAATGCCCGGAAGAGTGAAACGCGGGGGTTGGTCGGCAAGAGTTGACACAACAGCGCGAAGGAAATGATTAAACGAACAGAGTTCGGCGCCAGTTGCGCCGGACAGAGTCCGTAATAATCTAATAAATTCTGGACAAACTCCGGAATTGGAAGTCGAAGACCCGCGCGAAGGTCTTCAACATATAGCGCCAGATCGCCAGGCGGAGGGCTGTTGACCCGACCGCCGGCCCCTGGAGCGGAGAGCCGAAACTGCTCCGGGATGCGATATTGCTCCCGAAGCCGATCGACATTCGGCCCCGAAAGCGAGGAGGCCTCATCTTCCGGAGCCGATCGGGAGTCGTCGGTCGGGTTCCCCGACCGAGCTCCCTGAGTCGGATTCCTGGTCATTGTGCCGGAACCGAATGAAGGAGAAAGAAAAGAAAGAGAAGAAGAAGAAGAAGAGGAGGATGGGACCACGAACCAGATGGATCCCTCCGGAAGCAAGAAAGCTCTGCCCGCGACGACTGAGAAATCACCCGGATAGAGTTTCCCCAGCGAAATGGCAAGTGTGGGTCGTGGGTCCGGGAGGTCCTATATATATAGGGCCGACCGACGGCCGAGATGCTTCCGCGCCGACCGAAGACCCGCAGATGCGCGACGCGTGGCGCCCGCCGGTTGGCGGAAGATTCGGCACGCCCCGTCCCGGGACGGCTGCACCGCCCACATTAAATGCAAGGGGCGCCGGCCAACTACCCTCGACACGCGGCACGCGGGGCACGGCTCCGCATTCATGCGCCCGCGCCGATTCGCGTTCCTGATGCGACGCCTGGCAGCGGCCCACTCTCCCGCGATCGGCGCCGACTGTCCGATCGTCTGACGCCGTATCGTCCGACGCCCGATCTTCTGACACCGATGTAACGTCTGACGATGACACCGACTAGACGTCCGGATCGCTCGGCACTTATTAGGCGTCTGACATCGGATCAGCCGGCGGTACGGTCGGATCCACGCATGCGACAAATCCACTCCCAGTCGTCCGGAATTGCTACCCGAATGAAAGCGTCGGCCAGCTCACCACCCGACTTAGGAGTGGAGGGGGGCAACTGTTGGGGGATACCCACCGACCGACCAACTGTCGGAGGGCCCGACCGACTAACGGCCCGACCGACCGACTGTCGGCCCGATCGACTAACGGCGGACGACTCCGACTGACCGATAGACCGACCGATCGTCGGTCGGGGCGACCGACTGACGGATGCCATCAGCGGCTAACTACCGGCCATTCAACGGTCCATCGCCGACTGGGGATATGTCGGGCGTATCCATCCCGACCGACTGAACCCAGAGGTCTGATGGCCGACTCACATAAAACTCGCCGACCGACGGAGGAACCCGACGCCACTCTGCTGGCCACCGACCTAGGGTCGGCCGACTCCTCCGATCGCCGTACAGCCGCCGGACCTTGTCAGCTCTGACACGGACATGCGGCGCGGTTACCTAGGGGCGTTGTCCCGCCGAGAGCGTGGTCAACCCTGGTGATTGGACAGCCACACGGCGACGTGACATTTTCACGGCGACTCTGACAGTCCACAGTGAGTTGACAGTTCCTCACTTGTCCGCGCCATTAATGACGGTGCCATACCGTGCTCCACTATATAAACCGGGGAAGGCAACAGTGCAAGGGATCAATCCGTCCGTCTCTCCCAAAAACACAGGCTCGCTCCTCTCTCTCTCTCAGAGCTCTCTGTCTACATTTCACTGTTGTCCAGTCACCTCTCTGACTTGACCGTCGGAGGGTCCCCGTCGGAGCCGCCTCCGGTCAGTGCGGACTTCCTTTTGCAGGTGCACGCTTCCCGACGATCGAGCGACGAGGCGATTGGCCGCAACAATCATCAAGTTCAAACTATATCTTTCATGCAAAAGAATGATTGATCTTCTTTCACAACATCATCCAATGGATCATGCCCCACATAGCACCCAAGCACTTCAAATTCCCTCGTTCATCGAGCTGTATGGATCTCAGAGCAATGGTTGTGCGATCCATTAATGGATTCGTGCAACAAAAGGTGATCCTTTAAAAGATGCATCTTTTATGTTGTGTTATCTTGAAAATTTGATAACTATACACGATCGAAAATCTCCCTCTGACGAGAAATTATTGCATGCACTATGTACGGTCATGTTGATGCCATTAATCATCAAGATACACAAACATGGATTCCATTTATTGTATGCTCATCTTAATGATGGCCCACCATGATACACCATGGTGATTGGTAGCATGCACTATAGCCATGCATGCAGTACATGCAATAATTTTTACTTCAAAATGGCTAGATAAGTCATTCTTTTATCATCTTCAAATAAAAATTAATATTGACTATAATAATTTTTTTATCAAAAAAGAGAGAGAGAGAAATTTATTATTTTAAAAATAAAATAACAATATATTTAAAATAATAGAAATAAGATTTTTCTTCTTTACTTTTTTCAGGAGCAGGTGCCTTACTTCCTTTAATGTTGCTTGGCCAAGAAGAAAGCTAGGGCCTTTTCATCTTGGTCCTAACCATTTAAAATTGAAAAAAAAATGATAAAATATTCTAAATTAGCAGGATCTAATTAGAGATGGCTAATCAAACTATCAATTTTGGCCCTTCAAATAATCCACTTTAAACATATTTGAATTTGATATAAACGAATTTGGGTTATAAAAAAGATCAACTCATCTAGATGTATTCATTAAATGAGTTAGATTTTGATTTAGGTTCAGACGTTTAACCAGTTTAATCCATTTCGACTCATGTAAAGATTAAGTCAGATCACAATCTGATCCATTTAATCCATTTAAAATATACTTAACTTATTTTTAATCTATTTAATCTAATTTATTTAATTTATTTAATCTATTTTAATTGGATTTGACTTGTTTAATAAATGAATTATATGAAACGGATTAGATTATTTGTTTAATAAATTGATCAATTTTAGATCTAAAATTTTGATATATTTAATAAATAAATCAGATTTATATTGATAAATTTTTTATCTGATTTATATCCAAACTGGCCGTATATGAGCAGACTGGTTGCCACCCTTAGGCATAATTTGTCGAGCCGAAATTGTTGGTAGTTTGGTTAACAAAGAGTATAAAAAGACAGAGTATATATAAAAAGAAGCAAGACCATAATTAAGAAACAAATTTTTTTTTTTTTAAAAAAAAAGGTCCCATCATTAGAAGCACTCCCAACCCATCGCCTCTCCTAACGTGATCGTACAAGTGTATTGTCTCCGAAATGATTCTAATTTTGAGGATTACTAGGATTTATACTAATTAAAATAAGTCGGTACACGAACAAATAGATAGATAAAAACATGCACATGAATGGACGGAAGGATAGGTTTAGAAAAAGCCTGGGTTACAGAGGTCTTCGACGATGCAGTTCTCTACCCTCTGCTCGCCGGATACAAGGTTTTCTGCGTCCAACAAGCGTCCACCATCATTAAAATAAAAGGATAATAATAAAAAGTAAATCAAAATTAAAATTATAAGCACCTTTTTTGGGGGTAAGCAGGATAGAATAATTCATCATTAGCAACAAAAACAAATCCAGATACAAAGGCTTAAGAAGCCACACAAAAAGTGATAACCAATGTAGAGTACAGGAAAAAGTATCAGCCATGAATTGATGAAAACAAGCCAACCAAGAGACACAGTATATAGCAAAAGTAGTTGATTGAAACAGGAAAGTGGTTTCTACCAAAAAAAAAACACAGGAAAGTGGAAGAGAAACAGGCAAACTTCCAAACAGTATGTGTAGCCTGTAGGCAGGACAGAGATATCCAAAAAGTGCTGCACATCCAAACATAAGAAGTATAGATATACGTTAATGATGTTTACCATGCAGTTGTTGAAGGTGCCTTTTGGTCTTGGGCTTTCATTCAGTATAAAACTAGCTTCCATCGAAAAAATTCAAAGCAAATTAAAGTTTTTGAGCCAGACCCTTGTAACTTAAAACTTCTACGAGGAATACACATTGTATGAGGCTTGGCACATTCTACTCTGAGTGAACATTTGAGGACTTGTGCCAATATCTTAATTGAATAGTTATTTAGGTATTACACCAAATATTTGGAGGCAATTCTCACCATTGTTGCACTCGTTCGAGTCTTTAAATGGTAGCTGCCTTATAGAAATTCTGCATCCAGCTTGTTTTGAACAAAGGCTCTTCTTTGGATTCCATTGCAACTAGAAGAGGATCAACAGTGTAACTCGAAAAAAATTCTGCTCCTAGTCATCAATTAGCTTGTCATTACTTACGGAACTTTCTCCATTATTGGCTCTAATAGGGCATGATCAATTATGTGATCAAGTATGATCGAGCATGATTGAGTGAGATCCAGTGACTAGGATTCAGTTAAATTGGATAGGATTGGATCGAATTGGATGAGATTGGGTGCAATCTGGTATGATCCAAGAAGATCGAGTAAGATTTAGTATGATCAGGTATGATAGAGCAAGATCGAATGAAACTGGATGGCTAGGATTAAGTCAATCCGATACAACTGGATTGGATTGGATTGGATGTGATCGGGTGGATCAGGCATGATCAAGCAAGATCAAGTGTGCTCTGATAGGATTGGGTATGACCAAATGGCTGGGGTTAGATCAAATGGATAGGATTAGGATAACTAAGGTCCGAGTCAGATTGGGTAGGATGCAAACACCACTAGGGCATATCTATAAATAGTCTAGAATATTACGGTTTCATCCATGGTACTTCACAATCTCCTTTTTCTAGAATTATGCGAAAGGTGTTCTAACAATGGATGAGTAGCTTTTATGGACTTTTCCGTGCCACCCATTGTACGGACTTTCTCATGGCTACCTGGTCCAAATGATCCCAAGCTTAAGCCGAGGTGGGGTCTCACACCATCCAATCGATGCATGGGAACATGGGTTGAAGCATGCTTTGACGATAAGGCTGATTTGCGGATAGCCGACTGCAACAATATTTGTTCAGAAACTAACCAACTGCAATTCACTAAATCGTAATAACATGACATTGGTGCCCCCAACAGCGCATGTAAACTGTTTTTTTATATCAAAACATCTTTCTTAGTTGCATAAAAAAGTTATAAACAGTTTACGTGGAAGTTTTCTTCGGTCTTTGATTCAAAAGGAAAGAAAAGAAGTTCTTGTTGGTCCAATATGCTTGTCACACTCTAAAACGTCGGTTTAAAGCTATTATGTTTTTTTGTGAGGTTCCTAAGCTTGAAATTTCAATAGAAGACTTGCAAGTCAACCGTTCAACTCTTCTCTGTAATATTTTGGTGTTAGTATAACAGTTCGCATGAGGTTAAGGTTAGATGCTCGCTTTTTATTTATTGGCACGGAAGATAGTTCTCAAGTGATCCTCTCTGTAGGGGAAATTTCCCTCGAAGCAGCAAGAATTCAAACCCAAGGGTCAGAGACCATGACATCTCCCCCACCTCGCATTGATTTTTGAGTTACTGTAGCACTCATTGAACCGGTCAGCAGTTCTAGTGTAGGGAAGGGTCTATGATGACCTTGGCTTACGTTTGTCGAAGACCATGCGCAGTGACTGGTTTCAGGGAAATATTGGAACTGACGCTTTTGTTTGCTGAAGACGAGAAGAATGTGGGAGATGCTTTGACCGTCATTTTGAGAGACAATGCTTTAGTAGCTCAAAAATATAACTCAAAAAGGAGTATTCTTTCGAGTGATATTTCTTTACGGTGGTCAGTTGAATGGCTCGCTCTTTCGAGTCGCATGTTTGAGTTAGTAAAGCATTTTTTTTAACACTACAATATTGAAAGCACCTCTCACGCTGTTTTAGGGTCCATCGATCAAATAATAGCCTCCTGCGATGGATAGATTGCTAGGAGCTGGTGGATTCTTTACTTTCTTTTGAGCCCGCGAATATTTACAAAGAAGCGAACAGCACCACTAATTAATTAAATGGTAGCTTATATGATCAATCATATTGAGACTACAATACAATAAAACTCCGTTATTGATGTTCCCGCTCATTTTTGAATATTAGATGTATCTATACAAAGAATAGTATATACGATGATGAGTGTTTAATCTTATATTAATAGGACTAAAAAATCTAAATAATATTTTTCAGCTAATTTTTTTTAGATGAAATCTTGATTTACTATTATAAATATGATATATGAGCGAATATGATCTATGATCTATGTGAATTAGGAGATATCACAGTATAAATTTATTAAAATTAATTATTATTATTATGATATTTATGATTGAATTTGAATGAATTTGAATTCTTAATCAGGCAAAAATACTAGGATTTAATCAGAAAATTATACGGACACACCATCTTAGATGGGTCCTGAAAAAATCAACAACAACGGTAGAGAAGACGCCGGCCATGGTCTTCAACAACGCAAGCCAGAAAAGAAAGAAAGAAAAAACAAAAAAAAAAAAAAAAAATGCAAGTCAAGGTCACCATAGAACGGTTCCTACACAAGAAAGTGCAGACTGGGTCTTTCCCCTCATTTTCCAACGTCGGTAGATGAAGTTTTCATTGAATGCGACGTCCGATGTTGAACCCTCTGACCCATTCCCCCCCGCATCCCCATCACTCTCTCTCTCTCTCTTCCACCTGTCTTGTATAAATAGAATGGCCAGCTGTGCCAACAAACGTAAAAGAACATAGGAAGGAAGAAAGAAAGAGGAGAGGAGTAAAAGAAGAAGGGAAGCAGAATGGGGAATTGCCTCGTGAACCATCGACAAGCAAAAAAATCGCAAGACGTAGAGATGGACGACACGGCGTTCGACACTCCCCCGTCCTGCCAAGAGGGGAAGAAGCCGGCAGCTTCTTCTTCGGCGGTGACGATTAAGATAACAAAGAAGCAGTTAGAGGAATTATTACGGCGAGCCGAGATGGAAGGGTTGTCCATCCAGCTACTCCTAAGCCATCTCTCCAAAGAGAGTGATGCTGGTCGTTGGAATCGGAATCAGCCATGGAGACCAACCCTGCAGAGTATAGCAGAGGTGGCGGAGTAGAGAGATGGATGGTAGCCCTGGGGATGACGCCAGTGATGTTTTGAACCATGTTAGGTAGTAGCTGTTTTCTTTCTGGTTTGCGTCTCTGGAGAGATGTTTTCTTTCATTTTAGTTTGTTGTACATGGTAGGGGCAAAAAGATGGTACACAGGAAGCTTAGAAAAATTGAAGGCTATTTTAATTGGAGTTGTACCCGCACCATTCTTAGGGCCAGGGCTCGGTGGTAATGGTCCTTATCGTGGTGGTTTGGGTGCAAGAATAGGGACATGTTCGCGATTATTTGTTCAATACAGAAAGTTGATTGGACCAGCTTATCCAACCCAGACACTGTTCATTAAACGCGAAGTCTCAGTGTTTTCACTTCTAGCTATTCACCACAATTATTTCGAGTTGTTCGCCTCTCTCACACATGCAATCCTTTTTTTTAAAAAAAAAAAAAGAAGAAAGAAAGAAATTGTCGACATAAATGGTGGAAAGAAAGCAATTCTTGCCCACCATATCTAATTGCGGATTGCAAAATTGAAATTTAAGTTATAGAAATTTAAATATTCCTTCTAAAAAAGTTTTGGATGTGCGTCACTTATGCATCAAATCCTCCGAAATTTGTAGTTTAGCTATTCCATGATTAATGCTAATACGCTCGAGTCCGTTCGGGCTTAAGAAACAATAGCAAAATCTTTGGAATAATGAACTTGAATTTCAAAGAACAGTATAAATTTTTGAAAATTAACATTAACGACACACTAATACAAGATCAGAAATTATTTTGCACAAATCTACGAGGTTCCTCATCTTTTCTGAGTCCAACGACTTATACTGGATACAGTTCAGATGAAAAATAAGCAACAAATTGATTATTTTGGTCATCATCAAAAGAATTCAAATTAGCATAAAAATAACCAACTTCTGGACCAACTTGATCCATTGTGGTATGGTAAGTTGTTGGTTTCTTTGCATGAATAACGTAACAACTGGTATGGATGATAAAATATCTCAACTCTGCGCCCGACAAATGAAAGAGCCAATATTTGCTCGCAAATCCTTCATTTACTGGATAACAATTTTTTGACATGATTTGATAAAGGCAAAATGAGATTTCACTACATTCTTAAGGGTGAAAGTGATCCATCCGAAATCGTTTCGATATCCAAATTAATTTGGATAGAAATTTCAAAATCCAACTAATATCCGTATCGATACCAATATCCATCAAAAAAAAATAAATATGGACATGGATAAGCAACTATCCAATCCTATCCGAATATTCGAATCTATATATAATCCTATATAATTTTATATAATATTTATTAATTTTTTAAAAAAATATACAACTATATAAATATATTATTATTTTGATTTATCATCTATTTAATAATATTTTTAATTTTATAATCATAAAATTTAATTATTTAAATTATATTCATCATTATATCCGTATTTTCAAAATTCAAATTATACTCGTATCCATTTAAAATAAATATGAATATAAATTTTTGTATCCGAATAATATCCGTATCCATATTTATATTCGTCAGATAAAACAAATATAGACATGGATATACTGATTTCCGATCTGTATCTATTTCAACCCTAATATTCTACATTATATTCAAAAAAACATCATTTTCTAAATTATCTAATAATATATACGTCAAGCTGTGTAAAAATTTTCTGTACTAAACTTGCATTACTTGTATCTACCTTCTTTTGCTTGTCTGTCTCTTACCACCCTGGCACCCTATTAAAAAGTTCCCTTTAAACAAAGTGAAGTGAAATATGTCATAGGTTGAGCATAAATTGTAGAAGAAATAATTCTACAAAGAGTGTTTATGTACATGCCTTAATGGGATATCACTTGATCTCATGATACAGAAAGCATATCATCATATCATCACGATACAAACAAGACGAGGAAAAAAACCTGATAGGAGAAACAAGACACACTTTGGATTCATTTTTGCACAATGGGAACCTCTACAGGTGGTATGATGCTTGGAGTGGGTATCAGTGCCAACATTTGGTTCTTAATGATGCCCATAAATGTCTCTATCTCCCTGTAAATTGGAAGGTTCTGCGGACAACATGGCTGCAGACTTGCGACTGCAGAATCAAGAATCTGCGCAATCTCGGCAGGTGGGCATTGTCTCTCAGTGCAGGTCTGTTCAGCAGCGATGACAAACTTTAGGAAACAAAGGTATACAAAATAACCTGTATACCAATATAGGAATGGCAATAACATACAGCAAGGAGCATTGACCCAGTCAAATGGGAGAAATCAAGCAAAACTAGAATCCACGTATAAAGTACTTGTAATATTAACATAGAGAGTGGATAACTATAGCACAGTTACAATAGTTAGATCCTTAGAAATATGTCAATTGGTCCAGAAACGTTCAAGAACTCCAACTTTCAAATATTATATCGTGTCATTTCCAAGTGACCATATGTGTTAGCCCTCTTTAAAGTTTCCAAAATACTGATATGCTTAACGCGGATTTCAATTGGAATTGGATCTTAAAATTGTATACTCTCTCATCATCAAATACATACTGGGACCGTTACCAAATAGGAAAGAGTATATCTGCTTTGTGGTGTCTAAATTGAGTTAAAAATATTTGTATTGGACCATAAATGGGACCCTCCGCATTAATGTTCTTGCACTGCTGAATCCCATTTAACATATACATACATACATATATACTGGAATATACAAAACATTTTTGAACGAATTCAAAAGAAAATCACTCTAGTATTAACAGGCTCAATAACCAAATAAAAATGGCCATGATAGTATTGCTCTTAAAAAATGAAAATTTTGATATTGACTATCTATGGCTTCATAAAATCTGTTATGATAATACTTCTACATGCTGGATCAAATAAAATGGGTATTTGTAATTTTTGAGTGGTAACAGTTAGTTCTATCTCCAGTAGGGGAGATTCAAAGGGTATTTCATTTAACCTATTGTGTAAATTTTCAAATTATACACTAGAATGTGCCTTGGAATATAAGAATTTTGAAAAGATCAAGAGTTGAGTTCCTATTGAGAGTTCTAGGTAGCACAAGAAATTAAAGATGGACGAGTTTCACATACCAATCTTCAAAATTTTTAAACATACAGCCATATGACAGCCACCATAGATTATATGGGTGTGTGTTGCATAATGAAATAATTTCCAAGAGAGTTTACCTGTATCATGAGCAATGTAGCAACACATGATGAAATAAGATCTGATGGAAGTTGGATCTCTGAATCAGAAGAAAGATGGGGTTTTGGACTAGCATGACTTGCTGTTGCCTCAGGCATGCATGATGTTGTATGATCTTGATATGCTGAACCGCCATGTCCAGGATCAGGAGGATTACGTCTTACTCCAAGTACGCCAGAACCAGGTCCAGAAATGCGGCTGTTTACAGAATCTAAAGCCTCTCCAATCTTGACAAAAGCATCTTCTCCTTCTTTCAAAGCACACATAGCCTGAGAAAGACAAATACATACTCTTAGATATTCTTTGGAACTATAAATCTGACAAACTACAGATGAGAACTTGTTCCCAGAAAGCAAGCATCTAAAACAGGCTAAGAACCGACAATTAGTTCTAAGTTTGTTAGACTAAGAGTAACACTGAATTCTGAAATTCTATACACTGAATCGACATAAGAGACACAAACACAAATAAACTGAAACAGAGAAATTATGATGGTCAAATCTACCTGCACAGCAGCATCAACTACCGTTCTTGCTTTCCGCCTTGAACTTTCAACAATCTCAGTTACATGAGATCCTGAATCCTGATTGAGAAAAGCTGATGAATTGCAAGAGTCTGCAGGTCCAGCAGGCCCCCCCGAATTCTCAATGGGTCTAACCCATGCATGTGTTGAATTCCCATGGTACGTGTTGCGTTGCCTCAAAGAGAGCAAGGCCGAAGCAACCTAATGATGAAAGCAAAGGGCAACAACTTTTGGACTTAAAGACTTTGCAAATATAAACAACAAAAATCCAAGGAAAAAGAAAAACTGTACAAGTAAAGGCATGAGTAGAATAAGGTCCAACTAAGGTTCGTGAATGAACCTTACCTGATCGTTGGCATCTCTTAGCTGCACAAGCACCATAGCATATTGCTTTCTAAAATGCTCCAAATCTTTAATGGCATCACCATCCCTTTGCTTTCCAGAAACTTCTTCATTCATGTGTCTCAGTTCCATGAGCAGAGCTTCCTACAAAACATTAATGCATAGCAGTTCACCAATCTTCACTAACTTCAGTAATCTGAACTTGAAGAATCCCTAAAATTTTCTTCATAACCCCTTTCTCATTTAGGAGAAATAAGAACAGAAAGAAATCCACAAGCAAACAGGCAACAAGATGCAAGTTAAAGGACAAAAATGTTTTGCAATATAAATCTAGCAAACACAGCATATGCAACCAGCTGTTACAAATGTATATTTTTATGAAATTATAAAAGAAGCATTTGCAAACTAGATAGGATCTTTTGAATTTAAATGCCACTTTTATAATATTGTAAAAACTACCCTACCAAACAACAAAGCCTGTCCAACATATTTAGGGTTAGCCATAAACTTAAATGGCAAAATATTAAAGTAGAAACATCTGCATTGGCTAAAAGCTTTCTCAACTGGTGCAAAAAAGAAGTATATTGACTGAGGTGGAGGGGCAACAGAACTTAACTGGCATTAAATGGTTAATGGTTTACATGGACAGATGTCAGACAAGCCTAAGAAATGAAGGCATAATGATAAGAAACAAAGGTCATAGCACTTGTGAGTTAATCCCTTATTTTGTCTGGTCAACACCAATAATACGTTTCAGATACACAAATCACTTCTTTTCTGTATTTATTTACTCTCCCCCCCACAACCCACTCACAATCACCATTCTCAAATCCAAGTATGCAAAACACCATACTCCCTGATCAATATAGGAACCAAATGGTCCTTTCTTTTTTTTCCTGATTTCTATCCTATTGAACTATAAACTTGAATGTATCTTGCAGCTGGTTTCTGTTTCATCAAGGATTTCTCTGGATTTTGCACAAAAAATGTCCAAGGTAGGTCTGGTACAGGTCCTCTGCCTAACATCCAGGGATGGCAGATTTGTCAAGCCTTACTCTTTACGATGGTGCACTCAAGGCCACTGCATGCACCGCACATTAAAGACATCAAGCCTAGGATGAACTCTAAGCTTGGCCAACAATCATAAACAATACCTATTTATTATTGGAAGTGCATGATAAAACAGCTTGATGAAATGGTGTATTCTCCTTATCATTCTTTTATTAAGCAAGATATGCTATGGGCTTTCTAGATAGCACGGAGGCCCACTGTCATAGGATGTGATTTAGATCACTATATTTGAATTTACAAATATAATTGATGCATCAGGCAGGCCATGAAGCAGAATCCAACTGTCCAAGCAAGTCACGGCTTGACCTGTATACACAGGAACCATTAGACTTTGCTCCATTTCTCGGGTGGGATGCATCCGTGAATCAGCAAGTTAAGCTGCTTCCACGGTGAAATCACTAGAGCAATCATGTACACATGAGAAGGCCAACAGTAAGAAATGAATTTGTAACAATGATACATTCAAGAGGTGCATTCATTACATGTTAATAACAAGTAAAATGGCACAAATGTTTATGCTGGAATGCAGCTATTTTATTCCTTCAAACATAATGCTTACAATAAGTGTCACTTAGAGACTTTCAAAATCAGGCTTTCTGATGTATCTAGACCATGGAATGTCGAACCATCCCGAACCGAACTGTTTGGGACGTGCCAAACCATACCAACGGCCAAACAGTGTAGTTCAGGTGTTCGATTTGGAATGCCGGCAAAAATGAAGAGGGAGAAGGAAACAGAGGAAGAGAAAGAGAGGAGGGGAGGGAACGAGATGAAATGACCGGCGGTGCCCACCGTATCCGCCAAAGGGCTATCGAGAGCTTCGGGGCTCCACGGTCCTCCGCGAGAGAGATTAGAAAGAGAGATAAAGAGAAAGGGCACAAGGAGAGAAATGCAGGGAGAGAAAGGCGGTGGGGAGGCCGCTAGATGGCGGAAATCAACTTGCAGACACCGTGGGTTTGAAACAAGGACAGATCGCCCTTGTGTCATCATGTTTTCTTCTAATGTAATTCACAGTGAAGACAGCAATGGATTTGCCAGCTTTACCTAGGTGGCCCTCCAGCGGCCTCCCGGCCACCTTCCCTTCATTCTCTCCCTTCCCTCCTTTCTCTTTATTCTCTCTTGCAGAGGACTGTGGAGCCCCGAAGGCCTTCTAAGTTCCAAGGGCCTCTGCAGCCCTCTAACGGCCACCGCCGACATCTCCACCGGCCTCTCTTTCCTTCCCTCTCTCTCCCTCCCTCCCTCTCTCTTTTTTCCTCCCCATTTTCTCCCATTTCCATGTCGATTCGAATCTGGTATGGTCTAGTCCAGTACAGGGCCATACCACCGGCCAACCAACACAAGATCCGGTTCCCAATCGGCGAACCTTGATCTAAACATATGGACCCCTATAAACTTCATAACGCTCCTTCACACTTTAAATCACCAAACAGTGATAGTAAAATATCAACTCGACACTGACAACCAAGATTCCATATCTCTGGATATGACCCCTACTGTTCATGTACTAGTATGGTACAAGATGCAGTATATGCTACATACCTACATAGTTTGCTGAACCAGACCATACCCCAATGTTATACAAGTCAATATAATGGGCAACATGGAAAATTTAAAACGGGGGATTGCAAAGTCGAATTTATAAAATTGAACATAAACTACAAGGTTTAAAGTGATTTTAAAAATATATATTTCTCATAGAAGTCTGGCATATGCCTTAGTAATCCCAAAATCAGAAAGATGTATCATACCACTAGAAGTTTAGAACTTTTACTTTGAGAGTTGATTCATAGCCAAGATGACTGCAAAGGATGTGGATTTTTTGTTCATCGACATTTTAAAACTGGTACACTGTATTGAGCAGTTATAATTTCTGTTTTGCAACCATATTTTGAACTTTATAGCGTGCATAAGTTATAAACGCATAAGCCCACAATATATGTAGATGTTTTTTATGCTTATGTTACATCAATTCTCTTTACAGTGAAATTTGCAGAGTCCCTTATTGGTTGTATGAGTAAGACCTTTCTACCACCAACTGGCAGCTTTCACAAGCACCTTTCTTGCCTAAATTAGCATTGGCCTAGAATACCACACAAATTTCCAGAGGTTGACATCAGATCGAACTGGTCATAAAACCTGCCAAGTCCTTGGAGCCTTCTCAACTAACAGGTATGCTTTCTGCTCCATAACTTACCTCAAATTCAATGGGCAAAGGCTTTGACAATGATGATAACAATAACATCTCCTGTTTTACAGTATGAAAAAAGCAGATAACATGAAAGCATACAGAATGTTATACATAGCCTCATAGCTATCAAGCCTTATTGCAAATTTCTAGGGTCGATGGTAAAGTTTCCATATGACTTTGATAGTGAAGGATATATTCCAGTAAGAAACCCCAACACCAAGAATTGTATCAACAAGCATTACCTTTTTATCAAGGGCACGTGACAACTCTGCAAGGACTCTTATGTCAGCTTCTCGTTCTTGTATTTGTGACAATGTACAAGGTTGACTGTACATTGCCTGTTGTGCAGCAACAGCAACTTCATTTACAGTAGCTTTAGCCTGTACAATGGCATCAATTGTGTCCCCCTGTCAGAAAGGTTCCCTCGTTAAGATACTCTTTTATAAAACATCACTGTTCCAAACAGAAAAGCATACAGAATGAAAAGCAAAAAACCTTTGCCTGCTTCATTAAGGTATGCATCGGATAACTAGAAGAAGCAATACTAGAAGACCCATTTGTGATCTCCAAGCTCTCAGCTGGAGCAAACTTCATGGAGCCTCCAATTTTCCACTCCTTAGATCCGTCTTCTAGCTTTGTATCTGCGAAGCTCGTGCAAAATTTATTCGCAACAATATTCTGTCTTCTAAGTGCTTCAGGAATATTTTCCAATGGGTTCAGTGGCATGCAGTCGATGTCCTGGAAATAGTAATGGTGATTATATAATATCCAGGAGCTAGCTATGAAATTCAGAGGTCACAAATCACATTGAATCTGCTTTCCATAGACAGCAAAAACATTCATTTGGTAAACAACCCTTAGTATTCAAAAAACAAAAAATAAAAAAACAAAAAACAAAATCTGCATCAAAATGCACTTGAATAGTAAACAATCATGAACAAAAACAAATCATAAAACCTAAGAAAGTCCAATTGCTTCAATAGAAGAGCACTGCCATTTTAGTATTGAGATATTCTGCACCAAGAGTTTAAGCACCACTGACATGGGGCAAACCAGCCAGCCACCAGCCCTGGCATGTCTTGTCGTGCCTAGATATGTCATACCATACCAAAGAATAAAAAAAACAAGAAACATACATTTTAGTGCCTAAAACAGCTAATACCCTTTACTTGTAAAACAGGTAATATTTACTTATATAACAGATAATATTTAGTCATAAATATGTATGTGTGTGTATCTAATATACATTTACATACTATATGAATTCCAGACCAGGGTGAGTGGGGCTATCAGGCTCGTAAATCATTGGCCCAAGCTCAACTGGATTTTAAATGGGACCAAATTTGAGACCCAAGCTCAGCCAAGCCCATACAAATATTAGCCCTACCTACTTACAGTACAAGCTGATTGAATGGCCTAGGGCTAAGCACGGGTCGGGTTGAGAGAAAAATTTAACCCAACCGAACCCAATCGGGTTGAAGAAAATCCGATCCGCTACCGACAGTTTATCATATATAAACCATTTGAAACCGAAGTTAACAGTTTGAAGCGGGTTCGAGTGGGTTGTGTCGGTTTGGACTTCAATGTTGATCTAATGTTGATTTTAAACATCACAGGCCAATACACCATTCAATTCATATAGAAACTAGGATACAATAATTTCATAACATCCATAAACAGGACATATCATAATTGCCAATTTTCAATTCTCCAAATAGTCTAAGTATTGAAAAAACTATATCGGTCGGTCGGGTTCGGTTTCATACGGGTTAAAAATGCAAAAACCGAACCCCACCATAATTAACCGAATTTTTTACAAATCACAACCCGATTCAGGTTGGTTTCATATGGGTTCAGTTTCATACAGATCGGATAAGATGGGTTTCTTCGGGTTTTGGTTATTTGCTCAGTCCTAGAATGGCCATGGACGGGCCCAGCCTAATTTGCATCTCTACTTCTACCATTCCATAAGTCCATAATCCAATCATCAACACTAAGGGGGTTACTTTATCTTGGAGATACAATCCCCTTGAACTTAAGGAGCATCTCCACCAAGAATTGGACATAAAAGTGACCGATGATGACGTAACAAACAATAGATGTGGTGAACGAGAGATGCTATAAAAGGAGAATGAAATGAATATAAGCTACAAAAGGTGGCATATGAAGATTTAATGGAAACTTACCCTATGTTTGGTTGGGGTCATGAGAGGAGCATGGATGGGATTGGAAGGATGAATGGTCCCCATCCACCACTAGGTTCAAAAACAAAAAAATTACAATGGATGAAGAGGGATTGCCCATCCATCTTAGCCCACCAATTTGCATCCTCCCAATTAATTTGGATCCAAGAATGGATGGAAAACACGTGAGGGGTGAGTTTCTACATTGCCAAGATTAACCCTCATTAATTTTTTGACAAAACTCTAACACTTCTTCATTTTTTCATTCATTTTATTTATTTTTTTATTTTACCTATACTACTAAATATTATTGCCGATTATTTAATTTTAGTGCATAATTTCCATAACTATAAGGAAATGATTAGAATTGTCTTCTATGTTTTCATTTATATTCACTATTTTAGTTAATTATTTCTATATAATTAATTAGTTATTTTAATTAAATTATAAATTAATTATTTATTTATATAATTAATATATATGAATAAATCAATTCATATATAACTAATTTATAAAATCATTTATTTAATGAAATTAAATTAAAAATTATATATTTATATAATCTTTATATAATTACAAATTATAAAGATTATTAGTCTATATATTGTCCTGCTTCTTCAGTATAAATAAATGTTACAAATTGATAACAATAATACTTTTATCGAAAGATAGGTTAGTAAAAATGTCAAACAAATATCATCCACCCTTTCTTTCATTCCTCCAATGGCAAAATGAGAAAGAAATCATTCCTATCCATCCTTTCATGTTTCATCAAACACAAGCGAGGATGGATGGAAGACCCCCATCCATCCTCTCTCTCATCCACTCTTCCATCCATCCTCTCCCTCATCCATCCTTCCTCCAATCCATCATTGGTACCAAAAAGAGGGTTAAGGTGCAAATCAAGGATGTATCTAAATGCATGGACAGATGTATGGATGTATATATGTATGCTTGCATGGTTGCTAGTTGCATGCATGTATGTATGTGTGCACACATTATGTATACCTCTATGTATCTGTGCATGTAAATTAGCAAATGCTTATATCAAATATTCTGCTCTTCACAACTACAAGCTTGTCATCAAATTGCAAAACAATAAATTCAAATTAGGGAATTTAATGATGTAACATCCAAAATATAAATAACAAGGTCGAAGATTCCAAAAACAATAAGAAGGAACAAAATTAATTAGCTAAGCAGCAGTTGTATTATAACGCAATTACCATCACAAGCTCAACCCCTAATTCAGGCCGATCAAATTGAACCCTGCACCGGTTCCGGTCAACAGTCAGAATGCTTCCATCATGAATTTCTCTTGTTTTGGGATGACAAGCAATAACACGTTGCCCAACTGATAAAGGCTGAGCCAGATCTGTTGGGAGTCCTTCTCTAACACCAGCTCGAAGTTCAGCATAATGCTTCCTAACTGATTCACGATATTGCTCAAGCTTCTCTCTTTCTTCCTGCAAAAACTGTTTTGACAACCTACGTGGCTTTCCAAGAGAACTGCAATAATGAACAAACACGCATTTACATAACCATGTCTCAATAAAACATAAATACAAAATATGAAAATACCTTCGTATCACGCCCCACTCAATACGAGTTAGCCTTGGCACATGGCCCAATCTCACATGATTTAGGTACTCTACAAACTCACTTTTGGCAAACCAAGGATAATCTATTGCACTGTAAAACCACTCAAACATACACCATCTCCGCAACATTCGAGAAGACAAGCAGTGAGAAAGTTTTTCCTGCGAGAAGGAACATCAGACTTTGTTAAAAACTTCTAGCTATGAGCGACACTTGGACCATAGAAGTAAAATATACCAAACCTTGAGATCAACCACCCCCCTGTTGACAGGATGTAAGTACTTATCAGGACGATCGCCTACAGCACTCTCATTGGATTTAAATTCCTTCAATGCCCATGCTTTCTGTAGACCTATTTTGCGGCGGTTTTTACTTTTGGTTAGCAAGTTACCAGGACAAGTGGTAGAAGCCTGTACAATTGTTTCATTTGAATCTGTGATTGGTCTAACTAGATCAGTACTTGAAGAAGAGTTCTCCTGTAGTTTAACCAATTTTCCTTGCTTCGGTGATGAACTAACGTGACTAACACGTCTAGTCTTACCAACCAATCTCTTCCCTTCTTCTGCTGAGACCTGGAAAACAAGTGCATCCGAAGAAATATTAGCAGAAATCCATAACTAGAACTTACTGCCATCTTATTCAGAAGGAAAACATATATCAGTTACTCCATCAGAGAAAGGAAAAACTGAGTCAGAGCATATATTATTCTCAAATTGCAAATAGTAAATAAAGTGAAATATAAATATAAATATAAGGCAAACCAAAAAAAACTAGCAGACTAACAGAAAAAAAAAAAAAAATGTAAAAAGATTGGCATCAAGAATTGGAATCAAAATTTAAAAAATGAAGTTCTTCTTTTTTAGATTCCGGTTTTGGGATGTGTGTTTCTTTTTTTTTGTTTTTGGGGGGGGTGGGGTTTGGGTGGGTTGGGTGGTTGTTGTGTTCTGTTCCACGGGAGGAGAGGGGGGTGGGGCTTAACTTTCAACTAGCAGACTATAAGCTACTCAATGAACACCCCAAGCAGTGTAAAATATTCATAGGCATGGAGATCCGATCAGGGGGGTAAAAGAATCATCATTTTACATAGGGCCAGGGTTTAGAAATCAAAGTAACCTATAAGTTTCACATTACAACCAATGGGCAAGCTCCCATTCTACAATTGTATATGTGCAACACCTTAAATGTGTTATTTTAATCAGTAAAACCAGATAAATATCAATTTTGAGCTTCTTTTTGTGGTTTATGCTTAAACATGGTTATGAAATGTTAGTTAGAGCAACAATTACATAAAAATATTTTAACACGCATAACTATATCAAGGAAGATTTGTATAATCCTACATTAAAAACAAAACTAAAAAATAATGTTCACCAATACAAATAACCAATATCAGTTTATCAAAAAATAAAAATATAGAATAAACGTTGATAATTGCGAATCCTATTACAGATTTGTGAATCTTTTTGCAATGGTGCGTGTCAAGTATTAGAAACTTATGGCCCAAAACCTCTACTCTGCAATGCTTAACAAGTAGGACTGGAAATGGGCTCGGGCTGGCTTGAAGCCCATCAGGCCAAACCAACTTCAAGTCAGACTACAGTCTAGGCTCGAACAATATCAAACCAGATTTGGACTTAGACATGGAGCCTACTTTTTCAGGCCAAGCTTGGGTATACCATTGGCCCAACCCGAGCCCGATCCAAGTATAGGGCCTTCATCCCTACACGCCCTAATATCTCTTCGTCCATTGGGTTTTGATTTCCCCCCACGCCCCTGCACCCCTCCCCCCACCCGAGCCCCACTATAGATCCTAGTAAGCAGCATTGGCAACCTCCCCATATACCCCACCCCCTCTGTCGCCCTATGCTACTACCTCCACCCCTCCGCCAGTGGCAACACGCTCCCATCCTCGAACAACGGCACTCCGACCTACACCTCGTGCTCCACTCGTCTACTGTAGAGGAAGTGGCCGTCCACCACCTCGCCGCCCCTATCCAGTCGCTACTCCATTTGGAGGAAGCCTCCCAATAAGATGGGCCCCACCATGTCATCCCAACGTAGCTACCACCACCGCCATCCCCCATGGTGCCGACGCTGTCAGCGCCTTTCCAGCACCCCACTCTGCTTCAGCCTCCTACGTCCCCCCTCTCCACCACCAACACCATGATCCGCTGCGACAAAATCCTTACCAACTAGGCAGCAATCTCTAAGAAGGAGATGCCCATCGATGTCCCCAAAGTCGTGCTTCGGTCATGGAAGAATGAACCGATAGGGAAGGCCGGCCCAATCTACTTATCGAGATCTGCAACGGAGCCTAGCCTTTTTTATGGTTCGGACTAGCCTCGAGCTTGGGTTTTTCCCCAAAAAAAAAAGGGCCTAAGTCCGACTCAAAGCCCGAAAAAAAAAATTCAAGCCGGGCTTGGGTAGGGGTATGGCCCAGCGCGGCCCAATTCCAGCACTATTAACAAGTACCTACATAATATGTGATACTTTAATTACACCTCAATGGCAATTGCCTAACCATGCATATAATCGACTGCATTTAAGAGAGCAACCCTAGTTCTGAGAAGTACTAGTATACATGTATGGGCTACATACTTAACTCACAAAGCAAAAAGAATCTTCAATATAATTTAATATTTCACATTTTTATAATAGTAAGCTGCACATGCAAAATAGCTTCTTGTCCTCAATAACATTGGAATAACAACCAGCATAAGTAAATTTGTTATATTCCAGTCATATCAGAATGTCAAGCTGCAAAGCTAACAAAGTAACCTGCATGTACAAACAGTTGCCATCTCAAACAGGGTTCAAACTCTGCATGATGCTTAATATCTTTCAGTGCCGGTGCAGTACAAGATGCACTGCTGCCGCTATATCTACTTATCATTACCTGAACCAGACGATATTCTCATGTTTTTACGGCAGATAATTTGGGTCGATATGGCACTGCATGTTCAAGAATTCAAACCATGTTCTCAAAGTCATGATGGTAATATTCAGAGTCCTTGCTGGTGTTTTTTATTTCATCCTAATCTGTTGGTAGGGTCTTTTCTTAGGCCACCAACCCCACTGCCCGAGCTACATTCATTTGCTACTGGAAAGTTAGTTTCACTTGAACAACGAAGACACACATAGGAAGGCTGTGATCTAATCTTTGCGGCTCCTGTTCTACAACCTTCATCCTCGGGTAAAGCCATCGTTGGGGTTGGCTCACTAGACAAGAGGCGTACTGTTAAATCATTGGTTTCCATGCCTAACAGCCATCGTCTAAGCTATCGGCCAAGCCAAGCGTGAGCTGTTCAAGGTTGATAAACATTATATTTTTCACAAGCGGGCATACATAATGGTTACTTTAGCTAAATTGGTACAAAAAGTTGTGCATCTCTTCATGTTTACCACTTCCTGACATGCAATTACTCAATTCTGTTGTTTATTCTTTTTTAATCACCTATTCTTTTTCCAGTTTTTACTATTTATAGTCAAAACTAGCAAAAATAATATAATGTCATGTTTTGTATGTATCAGGCAAAATGTATTAAGTGGAAAATGTTCCTCCTACTCTCCATCTTTACCACATGTGAATTTGGCCCTTGTGATGGCTAAGAAGTCCATAAATAGGAAAATTTCAACCACTACCATTAAGATTCCCATCGCCCCAGACATCTGAGCCTTTTGACAAAAGAAGGGTATAAAGGCTGTCATTGAAGCTTTAAAAATGCAACATCACGATTGAAGCCTGAGTGTTAGCTATGGCCCAATGGTAATGTTGCTCCATTGTGGCCTGGAGGTTACAAGTTCGAAATACGGAAGCAGCCTCTCCACATGCAAGAGCAAACCTGTGTGAATTTGACCATCCCCAGATACACCAATGGCAGGAGCCTTGTGCATGGAGCCGCCCTTTATGATTGAAGCCTCTTTTATAAAGGTTCTCATGGCAGTAGGATTTCAAATTGCTAAATCCTATTATTCACAAAAAGACTGCCCATGAACAGGCCTTTTTATAAGGCCACAGGTAAAAGCCATCAATAATGACAACAGGAACAGCATCCAGTGAATCAAATCTAACAATTATGAAAGCCACACAAACAACACCAGGAGCTCATGCATACTAGACAGACAATTGAAGTTGAATCCTTGCATTGGTGTTAATTAACAATATAAGGTGCAAGTTGTTTTTATTGTACAAGAAAAAGGAGATATAATAGAGTTTGTTCCATGCATTATACAGACTCACTAAAAGAAGCTAAATATCTATGTATCGATTTGCATAGTACATTTGACAAGAAATAGCCAGCCAAAGTATAACTATAATAGAAAGAAAAAGGGTCAATCAGAGTCTTTAAAACTATTCTGGAAACATTTCTTTTTAGCCATCATGATAAGAAATCAAGTTATGGGGAAAATAGGAAGAAAGATTAACAAACCTCTATCTTTTGTGGTTCATATTTCTGAGCATCACTATTAAATTCACCTTTTGAAGCCTGCAAATGGTAAAAAAAATAGGTAAAAGTCATAAAATAAAGGCATCTCATATCCTGCCTGAAAAAGACATCTCATACACACAACAAATGATGGCAAGCGCAAAAAATGAGATGGCAACATTATGTTTATCAAAACAGCTGCATTAGAATCTTACTTTTCCAGTCAAAGACTTCCGCTTTTTTTTCTGCGTCTCACTAGTGCATGCACAAGTTTGCTGCTTCACTTCAGAAATGACATTAGCATCATGACGTAAACACTTTGCACGCTTAGCACTCTTCCTGGTAACAGCATCAGTACCAACACTTGTAGAATACCCTGTCTCCTTTTTCACTGAAACTTTGGACTGATCTCTCTCATGAGTCGTTGACATTGATTCAGGTATATTAGGCTCCTCAGCAGTGTCGATGTTTCTTTTCTCTTCTTTAACTTGGAAAGATGATTCTAGAATTCATATGAGAAAGACATATATATTAGAATAACAGAACATCAACGTTTACATTAACAAAATGTAGATAAGGTTGGAAAGGTGAAATCAATAAATGAAAAAGACAGTGCTAGTAAATTCATTTGGCTAATATCAACAAATTTCATAAATTAGGCCTTAATCCTTTAAACAACTCATGATAACCTCTGAAAAAAAAAAAAACAATACAGTACTCAGACATGTCGAAGCAAGATCATTTAGTGAAACTGACTAATATGACTTGTCTCCAGAAATGATTAAAGGATCATGTCTTAATTTTTGTTCTTTTATATATGCAATGATATTGACCAGCTAAACTCCAATCTATATATGATAAATGAACTTTTTCTCTCTCATGCATGCACGTGCGCTCATTTGTTGCATTTAAGTATGTGGGTGCATCTGCAAGCACCAGCACAGATGATAAAGGTTTTATCAGAGTTCTATAGAGAGTGCAAAATGAGCAATCATCTTTTGTACCCACACGTACTAATAAAAGTCAGGAAATATTTGATTATATTAATGTTAACTAAATTTACTTTAGACACAAAATGAATATTAAAGATCATATAGAATCATCGTCGAGAAAGTTTAAGAAAGAGATAATATCTTTTTCATGCTATACCACAAATAACCTCCTCAAT
The DNA here is from genome assembly GCF_000442705.2 of Elaeis guineensis. NCBI lineage: Eukaryota > Viridiplantae > Streptophyta > Magnoliopsida > Arecales > Arecaceae > Elaeis > Elaeis guineensis. The sequence continues at coordinate 30,041,834 of NC_026002.2, forward strand.
CAGCCACCATGGAAATATCAGGAAAATAGAGAATCTTAGACATCGTCAAAAAATAAAACTCTATTTGCTGAGAATTTTATACCCTATTAATTGAACTTCTTGACTCTGTACTGTTCATGAAAATCTAAGCAGGACTGACAAAATCATGCCCAGCAAGTAGAATTTCAAATGATTAATTAATACAATAAACTGGTTAAGAAAATTTAGTGCCCTTAAACTTCTAATGAACTAGAACTTTACATGACTTTGCATCAAACTTAAAAATTATAATATTTGAGATAAAAATGCAACAATCTTCGCAAAGGTTTTGCAAAATGAGGCCTCTAGCCTTTGACAAGATAGGTTCTGTAAATAGATGAATTTGACAAAACTCCAAAATCAAGGTCAAAGTTTGACATGTTTCAACTAAAAAAAGGCTGAACCTTAAAATGTTGGATGTAATAAGTTATTGTGCTTGTTGATAATGATAAACAATCTAACTTCACCTAATTTAGCATATCTTCCTGTTTTTCAGTATACATACATTCACACATAAATGACAGTATCATGTCCTTAGCAGCTAAGATCTAAGTTGATACAAACTTAGAAATCCAAAAGACATTGAAGAATCTTTTTTTCAATCCACAAAAAGTGAGGTTTAGAAGTTTAATTCACTTGAAACAAGTTTGCTGAAGATGTTAGTAATGTGACAGCTATGAACAACAACCCACTTTACAAATGTAAATACATCCCAACAACAATTTCATACTAACTTTGGGTAATAGTATTTCTCAAAAGTGATCAAGAATGAAAGGTCATGAGAATGTGCAATCTTAATCTCAATAGTTTCTGAAAAAGAAACAAAAGGAACCAAAGGAAGTACCTGATAATTCAATACAAAAAAAAAAAGGAAAAGTATTGCAAACTACAAAAGGATGAAGTACACTATCTCAGTAATTCTGACAACAATGGCTTGTTATGTATCGCACTAGAGTAGTAGTAAAATAAACAAAATTACCCCCAAAAAAATTGAGAATATGAACAAGAAACGAACCAGATTCAACAGTAGAGGTAGGAAGCAAGATATTTACAGACAAATCTGCAAGTGTCTGTAGAGCATCAAGGGCAGAGCTTTCATCTACATGAACAAAACAGAGAAAAAGAATAATATTTCATAGGCACTTAATGTAACAGATGACAAGACAAAAATGGCATGCGCTAAAAGAAAGTAAGACAACATAATTGTATAGCATCATGCACCAATCCATTTAACATATTTTCAATGTCAAGCTTGAAAGGAAACAAAATTAGCATTATGTACAATTCCATAGAACATATTTTTTATTAGCAAGCTTGAAAGGAAACAAAAAAATTAAAAATCACATACAAAGAACCTAATGAGAAAAAATTGAGAATCATGAAAAGATCTCAATGCCGCATAGTCACCAAAAATTATTCAAATAATTCATTTTAGAAGATTAGAATATTATAAGAAGCAGCACCCTCATTCATGGAACAACTAGTATATATATTCAAGGTGTGGTGCCCGGTACAATTATTACTTCTTAGAAGCCCAGCTAATAAATTTAAGGCTCCATTTGCACTAGCATTTAAAGACATTAGAAGATCGCTATCATACACTAGATTTGTAAAACAACAAACTCCTAAAAAAAAAAGAGTCATAGTGATTCAATGGGAAGCCCATATTTTTTATTTTGTTCTAGTTTGGTTTCTCATTTGTTGCTTTTAATGATTGTTTAAAAGTTTTGTAGGGTTCAGTTGTCAGAATTTAGAATATGGGCAGATTTTTGAGCTCCTGATTTGGGTTTGTAGTTGAGGGTGGTTTTCTTCTTTCTTTTTTTTTCCTTTTTTTTTTTTTGGCTTGGTATTCCATTTTTTGTTGCTTCAGTGATTGTTTAGAGGGGTGAGGGGTTTTAGCTTTTGATTGTCAAAATTTAGAATAAGGGAGTTTTTTTCTTCTTTTTTTTTTGTGTGTGTGGGTGTGTGTGTTGAGTCCATGATTGTGTTTATGGTGTGGGTCTTGAATCCATTCATGACTTTCTCAAAGAATTCTACAAACTTCTAAAATTTTTACAGACTTAAGTTTTCGCATGCAAAAACATAAAAGAACAACTCCAACAAGAAGAATGCATCCAAACTAAGTGAGCGAAAGGACATCGCATACTCAACCTTCTATCATTTGATAATGTTTACAGCTTCTCATAACTCTTCAATAATCTCTAGATGGTGTTAGAAATGGTCCCGGCCCAGGTGAGGGCACTCTTACCCAAGCCTAACATGAATTCTTTTTTCTTTCTTTTTTTTTTTTTTTTTGGATCGAGCTGCAAGCCTAGCCTGAACTACTTTTTATAATTTGCACATTCTTAGCCCAAGCCAAGCTAAGGCCCAAATTGGCCAGAGGGCTCAAAGGAACCCGACTACCTAGGGAATGGAATGTGGAAAACTAAGGGGAAGCTAATGCAAAACAAAAGTACCCTTGCCTCAAGAGTCATGCTAAAGCCGAAGAAGCAGCAAAACGACACCATGGGCAACTTCCAAGGAGCCTAAATTGATGGCGAAGCATGATCATTTGGTAGCACTGGACTCAGATATCTGAAGAGCTCAAACTTTTACCGCAATTGGATGAGTTGTAGGAACAGCAACTTCAAAAATCCTCAGAAAATAGCATAGAAGGAATTTCAGGATACAACCACTTCCAGCACATCATTCATCAAGTAAGCTTTACAATGCAGGTTGAATCATGTGAACTGGAGATCGGATGAAAAAGTTATGGCCCAAAAAAAAAAAAACTACTCGATGCACTCCAAGTCTATGAACCAGAGGCCAAAATCAAGCCATCAATAGGGAATTGATGATGCCCCTAGCCCCCTACTGTTAGTTCACTTTTTGATGGCAAAAATCTGCATCAAAAGGTATTTGAGTCCTAGTCAAAGTAGAGGTCAAGTAGTGGCAAATAGGCTACTATCAGTTCATTCATATGGCATGTATGCCACCATCGAATGATTTTTAGATTGTCAAAGAGCCCTTAATTCACAGAATATGTTTCTAGAAACCTTCTTTGGGTTGTTTTGCATGCCCTAGTTGAATTCCAAAGGAACCCACGAGTTATAATCAATGTAAGGAGCCCCAAAACACTATATCTATCCTATGTAACCCCCTCTTTTGCATCATTGTTAATACAATTGAAATTTTGAAGCTATTGTTAGTGTTCTTGGTGGTGTGACTCCACCTTACCATGGTGTGACTCCATCATAACCTTCACGCGACTCGAAGGCTCTTCTTCTAGTATGACTCTAGAAGGCTCTATCCAAAGCCGGTGCAACATTGCAGAGATGAAGCCCAAGTGAAATTCTGGCTGGACTGGGGGATTTGGTTGGTGATCAGTCAAACTAGTTATCCTAGGTCAAATCTTGCTTCTAGTTATCTTCCATTTTTCTTTTTTTCTAGTTTAGATTAGCTTTTTAGTTATTTTCTTTACTTTCTTGCTTCAACAACCATTGTCAAAATCCAAAAAAAAGATATATTATTTTAGTATTCCTTGTTTTATTAGAAAACCCCAATCCCTTCTGAGATAGGAGAGGCCTTGTTCTGGTCGTCCTGAGTTTATCCTAGAAGTATTGAGCACCCAAGTTGTCTTCAACTTGCGGGCATCCTTGACCTTCATTTCGTTTCCAAAACCTAAATTAGGCCAACACTTCTGCTTCTACACATGCACCCCAACCTCACACAACCAGATCCCCCATTCCCACAATCCCAACCCACATTAGAGACTAGTGGAGAAGATGATGACTTGGAGGCCATGCAGGCCTAGTCTCATAATCACCACCGTCACCTCTCCCATGCAATAGCACCATGATGCCACTTTACCACCATAGACAACATGATAGGCAATGAAGATGGCACCACGAGCAGTGAAGGTGGAGACCCCTTAGCTTGAGGAACTAAAGAGATAAGATGGGAGAACGGAAAGATATAATGGAAGCGATCAATGGAGTTAAGTTAGGGTAAAATGATAGAGCAAAATCCATTTAAAAAGAAGTATCACTATGATTTCTTATATGCAATATCCAAAATATCTATACAATGTATGAGGCATATAACTTTCAAGCATTAACATAGGCTCAGGTTCGGTCTCAGTCTCGGTCTGTGGGCCTTTATTCTTAGGCCAAGCCCAATCCAAACTTATTAAAAAGTAGGCCCAAAGTGCAGTCAAATACTAGCCCAACCTAACAGGCCTTAGGCTAAACTAGACCTATTTCCAACCCAAACTTCAAGAGCACTTTAACTGCCCAATGAAAATATTTAAGTTGAAGATGAGCATTTAGGTGGATACTTAAGTGGATAGTTTTAAATAACATTTTAAAAATAATTAAAAGGATCAAAGTTAGAAAAGTAAACTATGTAAGAAACTTTGCACTTATTTAAGTAATTATTTCAGCATAACATGATAGGATAACTAACAACTTTACATCTTCTAACTACAAATAGTGACAAGCCATTATCCAATAAAATGCTCAATTAACTCTATCAAATATTTGAACTCACTTTGCCTAATAACCATATCTCCACTCCGAATATAGTCCAAACATAACCTACTTAGACCATGCCAGGTCAACAATACATCACCTAGGCAGCCACCTTTTAAGACAATGGTCAAGAAACTTACTACAGGTTCATGCTAAATGACCAAAGACATCATGATTGACAACTCATCAAAGTGCAAACTGATTACTACACCTACATGATATTAAACTTCCTTCTTGAGCAAGTGGATTTTTAAGGTCCTAGAAAATTACAGTCATTTTTCTCCATTTCTCAGTATCTGTACGACATGTGCAAATTATCCCTTCCCATAAACATATAATTATCACTATAATGAGAAGCATGTACAAGATCTCAGCATAAAAGATTTGTCTATGATCAGAACTGTGAAAGTTCCTTTTCCGGGAGGGGAGGGGCTGATTTTGCTCATTAATCTAGAAAGGCATCAAAGATGTGCTCAATGTCATATGACACTGGACCATAACAGAAGATGGTAGTAAGAATCCTATTCCAACTTGTACATCGTTAAGCTAGAAATAAAGAACAAACAACAAAATGTCGTCCCAGCCACTATAAAAATATTAAAAGAAAAAAATGATAACTAACTTCTAATCATATTGAAAATACTAAGAAGAAACACAAAATCTGACACTCACCTCCAAAAAATAGCTGACGGCTTCTTTTCCTTGAACTTTTGGATCCTCTTGCAGTTTTACCATCCGTAGTCTCTCCGTCAATTTCATCTTTAATCTTTCTAATATTGATGCCTTCTTCAGTACCACTGCATGCTTCCCTGTCATCATCAAGTTGATCATTTTCCATGTCTGCTGGTACTTTTTTTCTCTTTCCCTGAAGTTTCTTCACCTTCCTTCGAGTTTCAACTGCTGCAGCACCTTCATTTTCTATCAGATGAGTAGCATCTCTAGCAAAATCTCCATTCTCAGCTTCTCTACTTCCTAAACTACCTTCATGACAGTCACCCTCCATTTGAGCGCCAACTAACTTTGAACTGTCCATCTCTGACTCAGCGTTCTAGAATTTGTATCAGGAAGACAATTTTTTATTATCTGTAGCATTATGGCAGAAGAAACAAACTCCAGAACTTAAGATGCTCACCTTTTTCTCACCACTCTTAGCAGGAGAAGATCTCATGTGATCAGCTCTTCTTCCAGGTGTTCTAGAAAGCTGTGGTGAGCCTCCTCTCTGAGAAACCTCTGCTAAAGCCAATGCTGCCACATGGGCACCTTCATCATCAGCAGTGTTTGAAACAGATTTCAATGCTTGCTTATTTGGGGAAAGTATTTTATCCCTATCATCTCTGCCATACATATTTGAAACAGGGACACGGGGTGTCCTTTTTCCAACAGCCCGAGGTCTGCTACCTGGAAATAGATCTGGCAATGTTTCAAGAACTCAATTTTATTCAGCTGAAAAAAATAGAACATTAAATTTTGTATCTATGTATTTATGTCTACAAACATCAGACGCATGAGAGCATCCACAGCAGAGGTTGACTAAGTGGGACTCATGACATTCAAATTAACTTAAATGACTTAAGTTCTAACAATGATAATAACGAAGCTTAAGTATAGTAGCAACTGACAAGAATCATAGGCAAAGGAATAAAGAGCAATGGCTAAAATTATGACAATGACACGAACACAATGTTAAATAAAGCATAAGCATTACTAGATATAAGAATATCATAATATACATAATTTCACCAGCACTATCAATCAAACTCAGAAGCCTTGATATAAAGCTATACAGGAGGGTAGTTGAAAAACAACCAAACAATAAGCCATGTCTCAAGGATTTCAGATAAACCAATGTGGCGACATGCAAAGAAGCTCTGCAATTGAAGTGTTTCTTTCTAGGCAAGTCATAGAAAATTTTGAAGCAAAGACTAAAATTAAAACATATAAATTTCCACAAAAATTACATGAATAAATATAAACAGCAGTTGGCAGTTAGGAATGATGATAAGTGCACTGCTAACTTAAAGGAAATTACAGCTCTAGATATTATAACTGAAAGTTATAAAATATACAAAGGAGTAATTGACACCAGTATGCCAGCATGTTTGAGCACATGTCATGGTTAAAAGTGCCAGCCAGCATATACCATGCTGGGCAAGTAACAGCACCCATCAGGGATCTGCACTGCACCTGTTAAATCCATATTTTATTTTATTTATTTTTTTTTTTTTTTTTTTTTTGCTCTAGCCAAGTAAGACAAGTGCAGGTATGAACCGATTTAGAGTGCCAGCCACATGTACCTTGATAGGTTAGTACCAGCACCTGGCAAAGGTCTGCACTGCACCAATTTTTAAGTATTTTTTAAGTTTTTTAATATGCTTCAGCAAAAAAAGACAAGTACAGGCATGAATAGCCATGCCAGCTTCCAATTGGCACAGGTACTCACACCAATATCTAAAACTCTAGCACATGTGCATGTGTGCTTGATTGCAGCATCTATAAATCCAACAGCTTAGATAACTGGCTGAAGCAAATGTCTAAGAAAATCAAGATGCCATGCTGACAGCTGACTGGCAAGAGTACTTGCACCAATATCTAAATCCTCGGTACATGTGCACATGCATGCGTAATTGAAGCATATATAAGTGCAACTGCTTAGATGACAGGCCATTGCAAAAGTCTAAAGGAAAATCATAAGCATGGAAGAATCAATGCATTAATTATATAAGTTCAACCAGAATGTTTATTTTATTTAGTTCTCCTTTCATCCACTACTACCTTAAACTGACAATAATATTAAATTAAAAAAAGTTCTTGAAAAGTCTAAATGTTGATTTCTTGAAACTAAAATAAGTAGGTAGTTGAAGAGGACAAGTTCAAACTTCTGCACATCGAAGGTTGAACCGTCCTAAACCGTCCAATTCGAGGAATGAAACCGTATCGATAGTGAACCAGGATGGTTCCGGCCTTCAAAACAAGACCGACGACGAAATGGGGGAGGAAAAAGGAAAGAAAGGAAAAGAGAGAGAGGGAAGGCGAGGGAAGGAAAGGAGAGGTAGAGCGGCCTCCGGAGGCCACTGGAGGGCTGGCATGGCCACGGCCACCACTGCAAAAAGATCGCCGACTCGGAACTGGATCCCATGCCGGCCAATAGTACGAGTCGAAACCCCCCTGTACCGAACCGTATCGAATCCGAACTGACATGGAAATGAGGAATGAACTGGGGTGAAAAAGAGAGGGGGAGGGAGGGAAAGAGAGGCCGACGGAGATACTAACTATGAGACCCAACTTACTTGATCGGGTCCATCATAGAAATTGGCCTAGAGTATCCCAAATAACTATCCTCCACAGAATTAGACTCCCGATGGGAGTCTTCTTGCTCGTGGATTTCGAAGAGGAGATGGAGTCCTAGGGCTCATCGGATGGCTCGAAACCTAGGGCCCCTCTATATAAAGAGCCCTTCCCCTCTTAGGCAACCCACATCATTGAATTTTCCCTAGCCACCATCGATCTCCACAATGAAATATTTTGATTCTTATTGAGATTCATCATTGATCAAGCTTTGATTTCTCGCCGGAGCCGAGGTATTAGACCTCCATCATTGAGTCTTTCTTCTTCCTCATCCTCCCCACACTTAAGACCACCATTGCTGCCCGGATTATCGCCGGACTTCATCACAATGAACCTCCACTATTTTGATTTGAGTCTGCCCTATTTTGGCCTTCCTTGTTCACCACCATTGGTCATCGGTTTAGGCCTCATTTTCTGAAGTTGTCGGAGGCCTCAAGTCGAGGTTATGGTCGCCGGTCAATGAGCTGGTCATGAAAAAAA